>NW_022884329.1:0-12046 GCF_011952255.1 Bombus vosnesenskii | reverse complement strand
TTACATTTGCATCGGCTCTCTTTAATTCATTGATAGTTTTTTCAAATTCCGTGAAAAATGAATTTGATTCTTCAAAGTCTTTCAACCTCATCATGTCTAGTCTACTTCTTATACAAATTTGCACTGCTGTTGATTCTTTCATATACATCTCATCAAACTTTTGCATTATTTTTAAAGCAGTGTCTTGATCACCAACAAATTCTAATTGCTCATTCGCTATACTACTATAGATGTAGTTCATCGCCCATTGATTCTTTTCATCCCACTTATCTTGCGCATCCGTGTCCATTTTCTCTCGTGTAGCCGGTTCATAACATTTTTTACACTTTAGATACATTAATATTCTTTTCTTCCACATTCTGTAATCGCGTCCATCGAATATTTGAACCTTAATTTCGTCGTCCTTTGGCATCTTGATTCGTTTTCTATATTCACACCTTTTTTTTTTTTAAAAATAATTCTCTTTATTATCCAAAATCTTTTTATTTGTTCTACCAATAGCCTTTTTATCTCTTCAGAACTTATTTCCAATTTTTTATTCCTTTTTATAAATCGACTTTTATACATTCACTCCCGGTTACACGTGGTTCCATAACCTTAAATCTCGGCAACCACGATCTTCTACCATGTTGAGAATTGTGGACTTTTGAAGCAGAAATAATGTTATAGGAACATTAAATTTATATTGGCAGTTATTACTAAAATAATGATATATTTATTACATGGACGATTCTATATATATTTATCGATACACTTGCACGCGTCTCAGCACCTTCTACACCCGACTCTTCATCGACGACTATTAACCGACTGACTGTTTACGTTCCTTTGTTTCGAGACGCTGCGCACACACACATACTTCCACACACTGATATATACATATAAGTATTTCTACTACTTAACTCAGTCCAGCACAGAAAATTACACATATCTCAACAGCCTTATATTTTGATCTATA
The DNA here is from genome assembly GCF_011952255.1 of Bombus vosnesenskii. Classification (NCBI taxonomy): domain Eukaryota; kingdom Metazoa; phylum Arthropoda; class Insecta; order Hymenoptera; family Apidae; genus Bombus; species Bombus vosnesenskii. The sequence continues at coordinate 11,088 of NW_022884329.1, read as the reverse complement.
CCCCGTCTTAGCCGCCCATCGGGGATTGATGAGAAAATGCGGCCTAGAATTGGGCCGATCGTAATTGGTCGCCAGTTCTCGACCATATTTCCATCTTTATTAGCCTTCCATGCGGTCGGAAAATAGGAACTATACCATAATATATTTGTCGGAGATGAAAGAACACCGGAGCCTTTGGAATTTTGGATAATCCCACAACATTGTAACCTAGAGTCTACTATAGCTGTAATTGAACAATTGTAGTTATTCAATCCGATTGTAATTGTTCGAGATTAGTGACGGTGAGCTTTGGCTCGAGGTGACAGTCTGTCGCCCAACGTAGCCGCGGTCAAGGGATGAACGCTTTGCCTAACAAAGGTATGGAGTAATTCTATAGCTCTCCTTAAAAGAAATATTTGTGGCGACACGCGACAGTAAACATTCCAACGGTTTCTGTCCCGTGGCTCGCCACACGCAGACCCTATTCTTCGAGTAAGATGATTGCCAGATGTCGATGCGTCTCCGCAGTACATGTTCGGCTAGTCCGAGGGTCCGTTATAAATCTTAAGGTTTAGTTAACTAAAGTCCTTCAAACAGACAAACAGTCTTTGTCCCAACTACGGGAAGATAGGGGAGACATATTTTTCAACGAGCGGCGTCTCCCACTGGCAACTGTCCCTCGAGGGCGGCTAGCATCTTTTTCTAACCACCGATATGGAGATTGACCAATTAGCAGCAACGTCAATTTCCCTTACTTCCTAAACGAAGGCTTTCCTCGACGAATCCGATGATCTCGTGTCCTTAGACACACCCCATTATAGCTTTCCTCTGTGGCATCATCGGGACGGGACGGGCATTCTTTTACGCGCTCCCGTCGACCAAAGAGTAACGTCTTTACGCTCAGCAATTATTTTTACGAATCAGACTTAGATTCAGCGAGAACGCCCATCTGTCATCCCGTTGGCCACGGATTCGTTATTGAACCGGAGATCACTGTCACTAGTGTCGCGGACGTCTCACCGCCGTGGTAGATTGTCAAGCCTGTGTTATTCATACCTGTGTCAATAAATCGTATCTTCGTTACACCGCAACGATGGCTACCTTCAATGAAGACTCCTCAAACACGGACAACCCTATCCCCAATGTCATTCCGACATATATATCCACCGAAAATGCGCTCTTGTAGACAAACGCTCGATTCGCGTCATAGCTTTAAAAGCTTGTCGCATCTCAATCCGTTGGAAAAAGTTTTTCCTGTAGCATATTTTATTTTTACGAACCAACAAGGTCTTTGTTTATTTCCTTCTTTTTTTTGCTCCAATTTCCCCATTGCTTTACCAAGGATAGTATTTCAGAGCCATTAGTCAAGTTCATTATAACAATAAACGTACGTTTCGGAAACATTTTGTGCTGCGAAACAGAATACACTAAAGTTTGAAGGTCACATCGATTTTCGAAAGTTTATAAATGGAGGTGTATGACAGTATCACCAGCTGTTGCTGTCCAAGTAACTCCAACATCCAAATACTACAACGATTCCACTCGAAAGCGCTAAGAGCCTTAATAGACGCACCTTGGTATGTTACCAACGAAACCATCCATCGCGACCTCAAGATACTGCAACGCTCGACATCGGATTGGTTGCTGTTTATCATTCGAAATGTTAATCTGCGCTGTGATGATTAGATCATTGGATAATAATTCGGATGCTATTGGTCTGATATGTTGGGTCATCAACGGAGTCGTCGATCGTCGGCGTCATTGGTTATGTGTTCGTCTGTCACTGGGCGGTGGACTTGGAGACGCGGCTATTTGTGGTGTTTCCGATCTGTGGTCTGTTGTGTGCTTTTGGCGACGAGTGGGTGATACGTAGAGTGGCAAAGAAGGTGTTGTGGATCGGCTATTTGATGGGGAAGATTTCGGGCTGGACTTGCTGGAACGAGACCCTGAATGGCGTTTTGTCCTATGCAGCATTGTATGATGTCGTTCTCCGCATACGCGACATGATCCTGCGAAACAATGCTTCGTTGCGTGCCCTTTCCCGAGGCAGCTGAGGCATAGTGATGCTCTTTTGACCTCCCGAATGCGTTCGCAAAGGGATTTGATTTTGAAGGTGTCACATCTCCAAATGAGGTGTGGTCCTTGACAGGTGGGGCATGTTGGAGTAACCTGTGTCGCCGTAAGTGCATGCCCTCATGGTGCGCGTTGACGGACCGGAGTAGTTTGTTCCGGTGATTCTCTTGTTTGTTTGACCGTGGTGATCGGTGTGGAGCTTCGTGCTAATCTCTCTAGGAAGTTTAGTAAATGAATGTACGGAGGCACCTCGTTATTGGGCAGCGTCATTTCCCATTGTTTTTGGATAGTTAGTGGTATTTTCGAGAGGATGAGGCTGTTGAGCATAGCACTGGTATCGGGGTAGGATTCTCCTAATTTGTTCAATGCATATATGTGTTGTTTAAATGTGTGGACTAAGCGCCTTAATTCCGTTGGAGATTCTTTGGTTATCCTTGGATAATCAATTATTGCCATGCAATGACTGAAAGCTGTGTATCGTGGACATTCGAAACTTTCCTTGAGAACGGCTATAGCCTGACTGTAGTTTAATTACTAAGGGGTAACGCGTTTAAACAATCGGCTGCTTCTCCTTGCAGGGCGGACTGCAGGTAATGGAATTTCTGTATATCCGTGAGACTAGGATTTTTATCGATTGTGGAAGAAAAGGTATCATAAAACGTGTTCCATTTCTCTAAGCTTCCGTCAAAAGTAGGGAGCCGAAGATCTGGTAATTTAATGGCTATCGCATTTAAACTTGCGGATGATGCACAGGTTGGAAGGTTTATGGATGTCGACGGCGATGCTGCTTGCGCGTTCCTCAGAAGATTTTGTAGCTTTATGTCTACCGCGACGTACTGATTCCTTATTTCGAAGCCGTGCGCTTGTTCCTCCTCGTCTAATACTTCTAACTCGAGTTGGATCGCTTCGAATTGACTCGCAGCTTCGGTCAGTTGTTTCTCGTAGTTTGTTAACAAGGAGTTTTGCTGACGCTCGGATTGCTCGTACTCGTCCAGTCGGTTCGATACGTATGTGAATCGGCCGCTACAATAGCCTCGTCTCCGACGCAGGGAGATGAGTTGGTCTTCGCTTGTCATCGTTGCCGAGGATAGGAGATGGTCGAAATAAGGAACGAGCTTACCTTACTATCGTGCGGCGTGAGGTCGCGTGTATGCTTGGAGAAGAACGCCTTGTTCCTTGCCGACGGCCACTCGTTTGGTTGTATTATTAAGTTGTGAAATTCGTTGCGTTGATGACTGTCCAGCTGCGGCGGAAGGCTGCGTGGTTGTGTTCCCTTGCCAATGGGATGTGCTTCTTCGAAGATGACGCGCCTGACGTCACTGGTTTCGCAGTAGTGGTTGCTCCCGCTCCCGCTGCTGGTCTTGATAAAGTCACGTGGCACTGTGTGGTCACTGGTAAGTGCACTCTTCACTGGCACGTAATTCGGCTCGAAAATGTTTCAACCATTCGCGGAGAGACGCAATCGCGAGATAGCACGTCAACGAGAGTTGTAAGTTCCCGTTACGATTAAATAATCGACGCCACGAACTGATCGATCCCCTTATTTCGATTATGATAATAAGGGTAGTTCAATGAAATTCCACAGAATTAACACAAATAAATTAATGTTTATTTCAACAACTTATTAACTAGAAAGATATAAATGGAACAAAAAAAATGTAACTGCGTTTTGGTTGATAAGTAATGCGCGACATACCACATGTGTTGACGGTTCGACATCTCGAAAAGTTCTGAACGCCTTTCGATTTTTTTCGTTTTTTCTGGAAGGCGACTCCCACTACGTTCGGATCACGCCACATTCTTTCACGCGAGGTAAAATACGGGCCACGAGTCGACGTTTCTGGAAGTCGCCGTGCTTAATGAACCATGCGCTTGCCACTACAATGTTTGTTTGCCGGGCAGACGCGACGATCCGTCTGCGACATTATAGTGCCGCGATCGATAGTTAAGAATATGACCTATGGTAAGCCGCATGGCGTAACATTCTCCCCCCGTTGAGGGGGTACCGATCAAACTAGGGAGGTGTGGTTGAAGTTCCCATCTTATTTCGTCTCGGTGGCTAGTTGTTCGGGTTTCTCGAGATCGGGTTGAATTGGCAGTAGGACAAGCCTTTTGACGCCGATCCAAAATGCTCTTTGCCGTCTGAACTGTAGCTGTCCGGATGACACCATCGGCGCCTGGATGAACCTTGATAACTCGGCCCAGAGGCCAATGCATGGAGGGAACGTTGTCTCTCTGAGGATGACGATTGTGCCCTTTTGGATGCTGTGTCCACCCTTGCTCCATTTATTGCGGTTGGTTAGCTCGTTCAAATACTCCTTATGCCAGCGGTTCCAAAAATGTTGTTTAAGCTGTTGGATATGCTGCCATTTGGAGAGTCGGTTCGATGGAATGTCTCTGAAATCTCGATCACGTAAGTACATTAATGAATCGCCAATGAGGAAATGTCCGGGAGTGAGGACTAGGAGATCATTTGGATCGGTGGAGATAGGAGTTAGCGGGCGGGAATTGAGGACTGCTTCTATTTCTATGATAAGAGTATTACGGTGTTAAGTTCATATGTTTCTGTTTCTCCACTCGCGCTGCGCCATAATATCCTTTGATATTTCCGATCCTCTGGTCGTACGAGGAATTGCCGATACATTTTCTCGATGTCGCCAGTGAGTACGTACTGATGAGCCCGGAATCTAATTAATATACAAAATAAATTGTGAATTGATTCGAGAATATAGGATTTCCCCCTTTTCATGATTATCGTGATTGTTGTATAAATATATTTTTTAAGATACTAATAATTAGGTACTTATAAATTAGTATTATCAATTATTTTGCATTTATAATTTCGCCTCTAGTATAAGCGTTAATTGAAAACTAACTTTATGTTTCAAAAAGTACTAGCAAAGTCGTTGAGTAACAAGCCACTGATGCTAACACAAATAGCATTGTCGTAATTAAACATTTCTAAATATTCATTTTTCATTTTGAACCTGTAGAAACAATTTATTATATATACTATTAGCTAAGTAATTGCATATTTAATTAAGTCGAAATATAAAACTTAGTTATTTTAATAATTTAAAAAATAAAAAACTGACAAACATTTCAATTTAATTTATGGTTGGAACAAAAGACAGTTATTTTTCATTAATTGAAATATTGCAATGCAGAGTACTTTCCAAAATACGCCGAGAGTATTCCTGATGGTGAAACGAGCGTTGCTTCATCGAACGCAGCAAAAGAAAACAACATCTATGTAGTTGGTGGTACGATGCCTGAAATAGAGGGCGATAAATTGTACAATACCTGTACTATTTGGGGTCCCGATGGAACTTTGATAGCAAAACACCGAAAGGTAAGTAATATATTCCTTTATGGCTTTGAATTTGAAAATATTGGGGCGAAGAAAGTGACTCTATCTAGGAATAATTTAGGAATATACATATGTACATACGTATACTATAACCAATTTTATAATTTACGGTTTATAAAATACGTTATGATACGGGAAACGCCCATTTTGTTGTATCAGGTTTTAGTTATAATTTTTCAATATCCCGATTATACTGGATGTTTCCTCAAACATTGCTAAATTGAGATTCTTCGGGCAAGCAGCGATAAAACGCCGCCGCTGGCAACGCATCAGTGCTTCAGAGCCGATGGAGTTAAACTGATATTGCACCGGTGCTGGCCGAAATCGACACCTGCTGTTGGGATTAGCGCCATCCATCCATTACCCATATCCCGGCGATTTATTCTTCGAGAAGCGATTCCACCGTCCCCGCAGCATCCCAACGACGTCGGATGAAGGCTGCAAAATACAGTACGGCGATTGCCGCTGACATTAGATACCCATGTTCGGGTACCTACTTCATCGCGGAAACGAAAGTGCCAAAGTAACCTGAACTTAATTCATCATTCAACCAACAAATATTCTCTTCAAACACCCCGCTATGTCGAATAACCGTAACCCCGCATGCAAAGTGCCAGTCAATTCGCCCTGTTCGTTCCAAAATAAAAGAATTAAAAGCACAATAAGAGGACTGTCCTCGCATATTCAGAAATGATGGAATGTGAACCGTGCAACCACGAAGTTAATTGGTATTCGGTGGCTTCATATTTCCTGCTTCTCTGGGTTAGGTTGCCAAATGCTGATATATCCAGCGGCATTCAATATGACCACTGGACCACTGCACTGGTCATTACTTCAGCGTTTCAGAGCAAATGATAATCAATTATACGTTGCCTGCATATCACCGGCTCGTGTTCCTTAAGCAAGTTACGTCGCATGGGGACATACACAGTTGACCAATCCCTGGGGAAAGATTCTTTACGATTCGGAAACTCAAGAGAATATGGCAGTCACCGATATCGGTAATTTACAGCTTAAAATTAAAAGCGAGAGATCCACGATGTAATTAATTTTTAGTCTCGTTAATTTATCGATTTAGCCATCTTCCTCTGTATTTGTTGAATTTATTAGTAAGCATTACTTATTACTTCGTATGTTTCTTTTTTCTAACAGATCTAAAAGTTGTTGAGGAAGTAAGGGCTCAGATACCTACATTTTCTCAGAGACGTACAGATTTGTACGACACTGTCTGTAAGAAGGAGTAACTCTACACTGAAACAGAAAATGTTTTTTTATAATATTTCTACTACGATATCCTTTTTTTTGTGAATTATTACTAATTTCTTATCATTTGTACTAAATGAATGACTCAATTAAGAAAACCAAAACGTTATAAATAATAATCTGTATATCTTGTGTATCAACATGTAATTGGATATTATAATAATATAGGAATGCTATAATAATATAGGATAATAATAGAGGAGAATAATAATATAGAAAAAAATACATGCTTTTAAACACCTTTAATATCGATCACATAAATTGTTATAATTCACAATGATTACGCATACATAAAAGGCCCCTGGATAGTAAAATTTACGATCAAAAGGCAATTACGTATCGTTTAACAACATTTAATTTATAACACCTTTTAAACATTTAGACAGATTAACACATAACACTTCTTATATATAAACATCAATTCGGAGTTATCAGCTTGGAGAAATTGGTCGATTAATACCTGTAGATTGTCTGTCTCGATGAAAGACTTAAAGAGAGCAAAAACATGATAATGCCGCTAATATAATATTCCTTCTTTCTTGTATCTGTCTGCCTCTCAGGTCGTTTTACTAATTACAATAAGTAATCTCGACTTCTTTGCGCTCTCTTTTAACGCATTCGAGACCGAAAGAAATTCATATCAGTCAGTAGGCAAGGGTATAATATACATATTTTATATATAACTTATGTAGTAATGTATATATCATGTTAATTTCATATTTTTTTCAATATAGAATTATATATAGAATATATATATATATATATATATATATATATATGACTGTACATAATACATTATAGAATAACATAGTATATAATTTTATATTTTAAAAATATGAGGCATACTATTTAAGATTGTCACCGATTTAAAATCAAAGTATGAAAAGGATACCCTGGAGAGAGTAAAACCGAATCATTCTAACTAAACATTCGGATCGTACCGACACCTAGGTATCGTCTTACAATTAAATCTCGGTCTCGAATGGATTAAAATGAAATACATACTTGCAGCTTCAACATCTTCAATATCGAGGAGATTCAAATTTTACAAATAAATGTAAATTGCGATGTAAAACAAAGCGATGTAAAAAGGGAAAAAGGAGGAAAGAAGGAACAGGGAAACAAAGAGAAGAAACGAATTTTCTCTTGCCAGGAATATAAGATGCTAAGTAATCTTCCTAAGTAATCTCCTCCAGCTTTTTCTAGTTTGATCAATAATTATTAGTACATGTTAGGAAAACAAATAGAATTTTTGTTCTCAAGCGAGGTATAATTTAAATTTTGTATGTACACAAAAATGTTAAATATCTGTAATAAACATGGTACAATCAATTTTTTACATAAAATTATATTGTATAGGCTATTGTTATTTAAACATTTTAAATTGGATGAAGAAAAAAAATGACGCAAATAAAACGTAGGACATTTTAATTAAAGAGACTAATATAGAGATATAGAGATTTATCTACTTAACTGTGATTAAATCATCTCCACTTAGCGCTCTACCTCTTCTATTAATTATGCTTCGTTAAACTATGATTACAGAGGATGGGTTTTTTGATAAAATGACATTCTGACAAATATATATAGATCGATATATATAGATATAGATAGACAAATATATAGATTCTTACAACAGTAGTTATGACTGAACAGTAGTTATTGTATCAATTCCGTTCTTCAGAAGCTTCATTTGTGAAAAGACAATTCGCCAGAATATGGATTCACTGTAGTTATAGCTATAGGATTTCAATCTAGTTGACAGACTTGCTTTACGTAGAGAATATCTGTCTCTTGTTCTACCTTATCGCGATTCTCTCCTATACCCTTTGTCGAGCAAAGTAATATTGGCATATATCTCGGCTCTGGTTACAATCATTCGTTTCCGCCTAAACGGTTAGAATCACATAGCTCGCGCTCTACTCTCGTTTATATTCCATTCCATTCCATATTCCACCATTTATTCCATTCCATTCCATTTCTTGGTGTGTTCCTTTCCTGTCCATTCCTTCCATTCCACTATGTTTCCATTCCTTCTTTCATCCATTCCATTTCCTAACATTCCGTTATTGTCCATTCCATCCAGAAATCAGAATAATTTTTCCTAAGTTATTTTATTTATTGTGAAAATTACGAACTTGTGCAAAGTTGTTTGGTGCATGCACAGTCCTCCCCTCCCCTGCATTTGCGTGGACATGCTAGAAAGATTCACTTTTCCACGGTGAAACTGTATGTATTATAATTTCATTTTTACAAAGGTCGAACATCCTACTATGCATAAATTTAATATTATTATAAGCAGGTTTCGTGTTAAGTATTACATCTGACGTATAAGCACACGTGTGTACGAGCCTTGGTTTTAAATGTCTTATAGTAGACACCGAAAAGATTATTCAGTTGGATACCTGACTCAACATCAATATTTTACTAGGAGATAACATGTTAAGAACACGTTGGTGGATGGCATGGGAGATGATGAATCAAGACATACTTCTGTGAGATACATAAAATAGTAGACAGAACGTATTTTGGCGCTTGGGGACAGCAACAGCTTTTTTTTTTATTTATTTGTTGGAATTACAATCAATTCTCGCGTCGAGAATTTTCAGTAATTTTTCTGGCGTGGCGCAGTGACATGGCTGTTTATTTACAATAAGTTAATACTTATTATAGATAGGTATAATTTATAAGTATTATAAGTAAGTGCATATGCTTAATTTGGATAATTAAATGAATCTAACGTTTAGGTCTAGCGGGTAGTGCCTCTTCAGCCTGCGAATCTGGTCCGTCGTATCGAGTAGTCCAGTAATTAGGGAGTTTCGGTGTTTCTTGACTCTTTTGCTATATCTGTCGCTATATTTTGCTATTTCCTCTTTGACTGTAGGTATCTTGAGGTCGCGATGGATGGTTTCGTTGGTAACATACCAAGGTGCGTCTATTAATGCTCTTAGCGTTTTCGATTGGAATCGTTGTAGTATTTCGATGTTGGAGTTACTTGCTGTTCCCCATCGCTTCCTATATCCCTATATTCCGTACTTGCTTCGCTTGGTACTTTTATAATTTTCGCAGTTACAATAAAAAATTTAATTCTTAACAGATTAAAGATTTAACCTCTTGCTTTATAGTGTACAATAATTCTTTTTTTTTTTGTATAGGTTATGTGATCCATAGTTTGAGTAAGTAGTACATATGTATATATATATATATATTTACGTGACAAGCTTTCATTTCAATCTATATTTAAGATTAATATTTTATCAGTTTCTGTTCGTAACAACATCGAAGCAGTCAATAAGTTTGAAGAGTATAATTAAGGAAGTTATGAAGCAAGAGGTTAAGAACAAATTCTGAAAGAGGTTATGTACAACTCAGTAGTACTGCTTTACATTACTTTGCGAATTACTTTTCAAGCATAAAAATAGTTTAACAGCCACTTATAGTTACTTCCTTACCATTACATTCGTTAAATTCGTTTGATTTTGTAAACAAAATAACCACGCTGACCAGTCTCTTATTTAAAATAGAATTATTTTGTCATATATCCAACAGTTTACTTTCTCTTCGCTTTGTCTCGTATTACGACTTTATAACGGTGTTTCTTTAAACTTTAAACGATCGTAATAAATGTAGTTACGGACGATGACTGATATCTGGTCTGTCTTAAAGTTTCAACTAATTAGTGCCCCGTTACTTTGGACGTTATGAAATGTTGTATAACCAAAGACTTATCTTCTCTTTTGATAGTTGCATAAGAGAAGACTGAGCCATTGAAACGCTCGAATAGATTAGCTGATTCGCTTAACGTATTTTTACTTCCGACGAGTTAAACACAAGAGCAGAAAGCACATAAGGAATAATACAGAAACGTCAAACGTATACAGAAATATATTTCGTAAAAGCATTAGTACGTAACATGTCTTTATAATTCTATTTATGTATAGTAAAGTGGCTTGTATCCATTTTCATGAATTATAACTGACATTTCAAAGCATTCATGTAGATATGTAACTCTCGTTAATTAATAATTTAACAATGCGTCATGAAACGTATCATTTTCGTTTCTTCCTTTGTTTCGTTATACACAGGAACGAATTTGTAAATAAAGATGTATAATCAACGATAACATATGACAGCGAGTATAATAACTGTCAGCAAAGGAAGAGGTCGGTAAAATGATTGTGGTTGATTTCCGTGTATCGGTAAATAAGCTTTGACAGACGTTGCCGGGGGACTCGGTGTCGGTGAAACCGCGTCGATGAAATGATTGTCAGTAATTTAAAGATAACCCAATTTATTGATCTGTCTCCCCTTCCTGGCGTTGTACGTCTCTCTATAAAACATATTCTACCTCGGAGGGCTGAAAAATTTAACTTGGTCTCACTGGACTGGACTGTAAGTAAGAA
>NW_022884328.1:0-23311 GCF_011952255.1 Bombus vosnesenskii | reverse complement strand
GAACCGGCACGGGCGAGCATGGAAACTCAAGAGCAGGCATATGGACAGCAACGGCGCACGCAACAAACAGCAGTGAGACGAATGAAATAAGTAAGAACGAAATAGTGTGGCTATTAGATAGCGGTTGTACCGATCACATAATTAATAATATAAATTATTTCGATAAATCTATCGACCTAAAAGACCCGGTAAATATATATTTAGGCGATGATAGATCGATAATAGCGACAAAAGTTGGGAATGTTATAAGTTATTTTGAAGCATTCGGAAAACAAAATAAAATAAATATGAGGAAAGTATTTTACGCGAAAGAAATGTCCGCAAATTTGATTAGTTTATGTAAACTAACAGACAATAAGAATACGGTTATTTCCAAAGGAAATATTGCGAAAGTAATAGATGAGGATAATAAACTTACAGCTGTAGCGTTCAAAGAAAATGGGACATACAGAATAAAAAGTATATTGAAAGGGAAGAAGCACTTAGTAAACAGCGCCGAACGTAGTGGTATGAGTAAAAAGGAAAGATGGCATAGGATGCTAGGACACGTAAATTTTAAATATTTAGAGATTTTGGGTAAAGAGCAGCTAGTGACTGGCATACCGAATGAATTTGAAAAGGAACTTTGGAAATGTAGGGTGTGTATAGAAAGCAAAATGCATAACTTACCTTTCAAAAATAATCGAACTAAGGCTAGGGAAATAATGGAAATTATTCATACGGACGTATGTGGTCCCTTTAAGACTACCGGCTTCAATGGAGAAAACTATTTCATTTCATTTATCGATGATTATAGTAAAATAGCTAGGATCTATTGTATAAAATCAAAAGATGAGGTCTTTGATTCTTTCGTACAGTTCGTAAATGAAGCCGAAAATTTAACGGGCAAGAGGTTAAAAATATTAAGATGCGATAATGGTAAAGAATATTTAAATAATCAAATTTATAAATTTGCTAGGGATAAAGGTATAAGAATAAATAATTGCCCAACATACGTACATGAATTAAACGGGACAGCGGAAAGGTATAATAGAACAGTGATGGACATGGCGCGTTGCTTGTTAGCGAAAGCGAAAGTACATAAAAGGTACTGGCCGGAAATAGTTTGTACAGCGGAATAACACCAGCTCAGATAAATGACCCTCTAACTTACCTTTGTCCTCATCGATGTCAGTGATTTTAAAGCTAGTTATAAAGTGCACTTCTCAGCCAGCGTCCACGGCAGTCAATATTATTTAACGGGTCTTAACGCGATATAAAAAGGGAAAAGGAGGAAAGAAGGAACAGGGAAGCAAAGAGGAAAAACGAATTTTTCATTTTCTCGAAACTGGATCAAGTTTCAGGCTGCTCGCCAAAGAGTCTGTAGCTAATGAGACAAGATTAGACAAACCACGCTTTAAAATTCCCACAAAACTATAATAATCCTCGAAATCAATACGATTCGTCGATCCATCGCCTGATTAAAAAATGAGATAGGATGAAGCTCACTAGTCGGCCTTTGAACTTTCAATGGTGATTCTCTGTAAATGCTTGAAATTGACGCTTGGATTCTTTCCAGATTAACTAGCTTTGCCCCTCCCTCCCTTTATCTATTTTCTTAGATCGACTTAGACTGCCACAACATATTATCTTTCTTCTTTTCTTTTCTTTTCTTTTCTTTCCTTTTCTTTTCTTTTCTTTTCTTTTCTTTTCTTTTCTTTTCTTTTCTTTTCTTTTCTTTTCTTTTGATCTTTTAAAGCCCTAAATCGCTGGCTATTTTGTATACTATATATTTTGTACGCTCAATTACTCTGTAAGTCATAAGTACATATGTTTTACAACGTTATTTGTCATATTTCAGTTAAACCCCAGAAAAGCCAGAAATATATTTGCAGCGTGTTTTAACGCGTCCCTGGCAAAGATCTGAAAAACGAGTTGCGACACAATTTAAAGCGACAAATAGCACCGCGTATCTCGTTGTGGTAACACACGGTTCGCCAGCTTTTTAAAAGCGCTCGCCGTTTGCTTTTTCCTCTCTTCCCTGTCTCTTCGTTTTTTCTTAACGAGCAAAACCATTTTCGCGAGGACGAGAGTACGGAAATGACGTACTGGCAATTTTGTTTTGTGATAATACAAGCAGCTTGGTTTCAGTGAATTAAACTTGGCCCCAAGCTTCTACTTATCCCTACCTTCCTTTCCTTTATTTTCCCTTCTATATCCCGTGTTACTCGTGAAGACGAACAATGGTTCAGATAGATGATAGGCAGATTTTCGAGAACTAAATAAATATACGGTCGCGGATCGGTATCCTTTACCCCTCATTGCGGATCGAGTCGCGAGATTGCAAAAGCGAGACATTTTATTATTCTGGACATGGCCGGTGGGTTTCTCCAAATCCCTATTCATCCTAATTCTAGGAAGTATACAGCATTGATTACCCTCGATGAACAATTTGGATAATAAGTTGTTGTTTTCTTCGAATTCTTTTGTGCCTTTGTTCGATCCATTCTAAGTCGATCTAAGAAAATAGATAAAGGGAGGGAGGGGCAAAGCTAGTTAATCTGGAAAGAATCCAAGCGTCAATTTCAAGCATTTACAGAGAATCAAGCGGGCTGGTTAAGGTCGTGAGTTGAGCAATTATCCCGCGTTAGGTTCAATCAGGTTAGTCCCACGCGAAATTGATCCAACCATGCGAAAACGAGTGTATTCTGATTTCTGTTGCAGATACTTCTGGCTTGTGCATTTCTTTTCGCTTTTCGTCGCTACTTACGACTCTTACGACTTACGTCTTACGACTAAGAACATGTATTGCTGTTTCAAACTTTACGTGAGAATGATGATGATTGCGGTCTGTATACCGCCAGCATTTCTTTTCATCCTTCCATTACAGACTGGTAAGTTGATACTGATTAATTATGCGGTCGAAATCCTATATAATGGCTACAAAAAATATTTGCATCATTATTCTCGTTTCCTAATGAATCGCTGTTTTAATCAAGTTTTATATTGCATCAAATTTCTGTAGTTACACGAAAGTACTAAATTGTAGAAAACTTGATATACACGGATTTAATTAATTGATAAATTAGTCAATATATAGGCATTATTATTTCACGCGAAATTTTACAACGTCAAAAACCTAATATTCCTGTACGAGCAGTATTAATCACAAATTGTGAGAATGCCTACTGATAAGGAAGAAAGATAATATAGAAAACGCAGACTTGTGGAAAGAGAATCCTTGACATTAGACACGAATACGCGATTTCACGAAATATTTTATGGTATATCTAAGATAGAGAATATATATAGAGTACATATAAGTATATATAGAGTAAGAATATATATAGAGTATATATAAGTACCAAAAATACATCCTAAGACGTGTATGCGATCTACGCTGTATGGGACGTGTTATAAATGGTTTCCGCCACTCAACCGCATTTGAGTTTGTGAACACGATCGAACAATTGACACGAATTATTAATTCCCGTCTCTACTCTAGTAACGATTTGCTTTGGAACGAGGTCGAATCGTTCTGATTCCGCGCATGATTAACAAATAATTACAGAGGACATCAATTACTTGGATGGTCTTCCTGAACTTGATCCAGTTTCGAGAAAATGAAAAATTCGTTTCTTCTCTTTGCTTCCCTGTTCCTTCTTTCCTCCTTTTTCCCGTTTTACATCGCTTTGTTTTACATCGCAATTTACATTTATTTGTAAAGTTTGAATCTCCTCGATATTGAAGATGTTGAAGCTGCAAGTATGTATTTCATTTTAATCCATTCGAGACCGAGTTTAATTGTAAGACGATACCTAGGTGTCGGTACGATCTGAATGTTTAGTTGGAATGATTCTGTGTTTTACTCTCTCCAGGGTATCCTTTTCATACTTTGATTTTAAATCGATGACAATCTTATATAGTATGCCTCATATTTTTTTTTTTCTGATATCGGTGACTGCCATATTCTCTTGAGTTTTCAAATCGTAAAGAATCTTTCCCCAGGGATTGGTCAACTGTGTATGTCCCCATGCGACGTAACTTGCTTAAGGAACACGAGCCGGTGATATGCAGGCAACGTATAATTGATTATCATTCGCTCTGGAACGCTGAAGTAATGACCAGTGCAGTGGTCCAGTGGTCATATTGAATGCCGCTGGATATATCAGCATTTGGCAACCTAACCCAGAGAAGCAGGAAATATGAAGCCACCGAACACCAATTAACTTCGTAGTTGCACGGTTCACATTCCATCATTTCTGAACATGCGAGGACAGTCCTCTTATTGTGCTTTTAATTCTTTTATTTGTTTCATTTTCAGCAAATATACTGGTTTTTTAAATTAAGCTTCTTTTTATACAGAGTTACAGATTATATTAATTTTATATAGAATATATTTAAGAAAGATATTTAATTTTTTGCTAGTTAAGTAGTGATCGATTAAGTTACTGTACCTTTGTTCCGATAAATGCGTGCCATTTCCTCGAATCTAATATCATAGCAAATGCCAATACCTATTTTGCAGCCCTTCACATCGAACGTCGTTAGGGAGTTACCAGGACTGAGTGAATCACTCTCTCGAAAAGTAATCTTATTAGGAATGTCGAATAGATGTACCTAATAACATAAAAATGTAGTCGCTAATTCTATTGCTGAAACTTTTGTAATTTAATATCAAAGTTACCAACTCCTAAACTTTAATTATTTTTTATTTAATAACTGACAGCGTTTTTATCACTTTCTTTTATTAAAAATCTTATCATTTAATAATGTTTAAAAGGAGAAAAAATAAGTATAATAATATTTTAAGTATGTGAAAAATTTATACAACACAAACACATTACAACAAAATGGGCGTTTCCCGTATCATAACGTATTTTATAAACCGTAAATTATAGAATTGGTTATAGTATACGTATGTACATATGTATATTCCTAAATTATTCCTAGATAGAGTCACTTTCTTCACCCCAATATTTTCAAATTCAAAGCCATAAAGGAATATATTGCTTACCTTTCGGTGTTTTGCTATCAAAGTTCCATCGGGACCCCAAATAGTACAGGTATTGTACAATTTATCGCCCTCTATTTCAGGCATCGTACCACCAACTACATAGATGTTGTTTTCTTTAGCTGCGTTCGATGAAGCAACGCTCGTTTCACCATCAGGAATACTCTCAGCGTATTTTCGAAAGTACTCTGCATTGCAATATTTCAATTAATGAAAAATAACTGTCTTTTGTTCCAACCATAAATTAAATTGAAATGTTTGCCAGTTTTTTATTTTTTAAATTATTAAAATAACTAAGTTTTATATTTCGACTTAATTAAATACGCAATTACTTAGCTAATAGTATATATAATAAATTGTTTCTACAGGTTCAAAATGAAAAATGAATATTTAGAAATATTTAATTACGACAATGCTATTTGTGTTAGCACCAGTGGCTTGTTACTCAACGACTTTGCTAGTACTTTTTGAAACATAAAGTTAGTTTTCAATTAACGCTTATACTAGAGGCGGAATTATAAATGCAAAATAATTGATAATACTAATTTATAAGTACCTAATTATTAGTATCTTAAAAAATATATTTATACAAAAATCACGATAATCATGAAAATGGGGAAATCCTATATTCTCGAATCAATTCACAATTTATTTTGTATATTAATTAGATTCCGCGCTCATCAGTACGTACTCACTGGCGACATCGAGAAAATGTATCAGCAATTCCTCGTACGACCAGAGGATCGGAAATATCAAAGGATATTATGGCGCAGCGCGAGTGGAGAAACAGAAACATATGAGCTTAACACCGTAATACTCTTATCATAGAAATAGAAGCAGTCCTCAATTCCCGCCCTCTAACTTCTATCTCCACCGATCCAAATGATCTCCTAGCCCTCACTTCCGGACATTTCCTCATTGGCGATTCATTAATGTGCTTACGTGATCGAGATTTCAGGGACATTCCATCGAACCGACTCTCCAAATGGCAGCATATCCAGCAGCTTAAACAACATTTTTGGAACCGCTGGCATAAGGAGTATTTGAACGAGCCAACCAACCGCAATAAATGGAGCAAGGGTGGACACAGCATCCAAAAGGGCACAATCGTCATCCTCAGAGAGGACAACGTTCCCTACATGCATTGGCCTCTGGGCCGAGTTATCAAGGTTCATCCAGGCGCCGATGGTGTCATCCGGACAGCTACAGTTCAGACGGCAAAGAGCATTTTGGATCGGGGCGTCAAAAGGCTTGTCCCACTGCCAATTCAACCCGATCTCGAGAAACCCGAACAGCTAGCCACCGAGACGAAATAGGATGGGAACTTCAACCACACCTCCCTAGTTTGATCGGTACCCTCTCAACGGGGGGAGAATGTTACGCCATGCGGCTTACCATAGGTCATATTCTTAACTATCGATCGCGGCACTATAATGTCGCAGACGGATCGTCGCGTCTGCCCGGCAAACAAACATTGTAGTGGCAAGCGCATGGTTCATTAAGCAGGGCGACTTCCAGAAACGTCGACTCGTGGCCCGTATTTTACCTCGCGTAAAAGAATGTGGCGTGATCCGAACGTAGTGGGGGTCGCCTTCCAGAAAAAACGAAAAAAGTCGAAAGGCGTTCAGAACTTTTCGAGAAGTCGAACCGTCAACACATGTGGTATGTCGCGCATTACTTATCAGCCAAAACGCAGTTACATTTTTTTTGTTCCATTTATATCTTTCTAGTTAATAAGTTGTTGAAATAAACATTAATTTATTTGTGTTAATTCTGTGGAATTTCATTGAACTACCCTTATTATCATAATCGAAATAAGGGGATCGATCAGTTCTTGGCGTCGATTATTTAATCGTAACGGGAACTTACAACTCTCGTTGACGTGCTATCTCGCGATCGCGTCTCTCCGCGAACGGTCGAAGCAAAATGATTCACTAAAAACTGTCCTGAATTCCTAAGAATTTATTTACCGCAAAACTGACAAAGTGTTTATTTAAAAAATGAGGTTGAAGGTAGTCCTTTTCTTTCATTTCATTCATTTTCATTTTCTTTCTTAAGTATGGCTAACACAATATCTAATCAATTAAAATTTTATATTTCCACGTGAAAAGTTTCTTTAGATAATTATTATCAACATGATGACTAACTCTTACGGATTAATACGTGTCTGTAGGGCAATCCGGTGGACTTGATCGGCTTTTTACTTCGAAAGTTGAGTAATCGGTGTCGCTTTCTTACGCATCTTTGAACTGTATCAATGTTTTAAAATTGTTTGATCCAGAATGTACCACACCGGACAATCAAGAAGGCAGGTGCCTTGACTACAGAAAATGTAAACCTCTGCAAGAAATATGGCAGATACAGTACCGTACAGCCACCGATTTTTATAGACGATCGGTGTGCAGATACCAGGGCAATGTTACGATCGTTTGCTGTCCGAATGATCCAAACAAAGAGAAGAGAGAAATTTTAATAAAAACTGTGTATAAGTATAAGGCTTTGCGACCACCATACTGTGGTTTTAGCAACGTCTCTCATACCAGGGTGGTTGATGGTAAACCAGCTGAACTTGGTACGTTTCATGTCTTTCTTTCCGATTAATAATAAGCCATTTACTGCAAAGAATGAACTTTAAAGGCATTAAACAGCACATCAATGTACATTTCAATTAGACTAAATAATAATGCTATGATTTTATCGGTAGTAACTTTGCTTATTAACTTGAATTATTTCTTTCTTTTACTTCATGTTAGGAAGAGTATCTTTTTGCTTGAAATAAAAAATTGATATAGGAGTAATAATATGGATAGAGATCAAAAACTGTTAGTGCAGAAATTACACGTTTGAACTTTATAGTTCAGTATAGTTCAAATAGAAATTATATAGAATTATTTAATAATTTGTATTCCACTGGAATAAAAATTTAATTTCTGTCTTTATCAAATCTCTATTTCAGAGTATTTGTACGTATGTACTTATCGTCTGCTGTATGATCGAATATCGAATAGGTAATAATCGTTGTTACTCGTTATGTGAGAAAAAATTATGTATATTCACAACTATGACTATTGCATTTTAGGCGCTTGGCCATGGATCGCTGCATTAGGTTTTCGTAATCCCAGAAACCCAGACAAACCACTATGGAAGTGCGGAGGTTCCCTGATATCGGCTAGGCATGTTTTGACCGCAGCACATTGTGCACATATGGATGGAATAGAAAACATACACAATCATAATATTGCCATTCTTAGATTGGTGGAGGAGGTGCCATTTTCGAGTAAGTCCTCAAATATATATATATATGCTATTGAGTATTACTGAAGTATCATATCCTGAAATTTCTTACTGTACACATATATTGTGTCATAAAGCGTGTACAATTCTTTCTCATACTTTTGGTCATTCGTTTCATGCATTTTCATTTATTTTTTTATTTTTCAGGGTACGTATATCCCATTTGTACGAAAGAGCCCCTACAAAAGAGCAACTTCGTCGGCTATAACCCCCTTGTTGCTGGATGGGGAGCATTAAGATATAGTAAGTGATATCAATTTTATAATAAAATTAAACAGTTCCAGTCTTAAATATCTTTCTTATTTTCTTCGTAGGACGACAACGACGTAATGCATTAATGGAAGTACAAATGCCAGTGATTAAGAACGCCTAATGCAGAATAGCTTATTCCAAATTTCCTAATGCACCTGATATCACTGATGGTATAATATGCGCCGAACATGCTCAGGGTGGAGAGGATTCTTGTACGGTAATTAAGTTACAGAGTTACTACAAACTATACGGTATCTGAAGACACGTCGATTCGAATTAACATCAAATCGACGTCTTAAACATTAAAAATAATAAATAAACACAATTTAATAGTTTTGCCCACTTCTCGCACCTCGTTATGGTATTTAATCTAATTTCCTTCTAATCTTAGTTTTGCTCAAAATACATATAACATGTACGTTATAAATTGGAGTATTTCAATACACAAATCAATAGAAGATTATTACTGTATATAAGTATAATTTCAATACAATTCGATCGGTATATTTCAGTATCTTTGATTAAAAATTTAACGATCCTCTCAGGCTGACCGCGGCGGACCACTGCTGATACAACATGAATTAACCTCGTATTTAATAGGTATTGTGTCTTATGCTTATAAGTGCGGCACAGCTGGGTATCCCAGCGTTTACACTAGGGTCACATCGTACCTTGACTTCATTCTCCCAGCGATGCAATAATATGATATTACTGTTCCATAAATATCATTGTGTAAAAAACGTAAAGTTGGATTTTCTTATTGTGGAGATAAGAAACAGCTCGAATTTACATTGTTTTGTACGTTACAAATTATAGGCTTAAAATGTACGAAATGTAACTTTGAAACGACACTAATTTTTTACGCACGATAAACCTCCTCGACTTAGGTATGTAAAGATGATAAACGTATATTAATTCTATTAATTTGGTAATAATAAACCAACTTTCTGAGAAGTTCTGTAAATTTCGTTTCTGTTGTATCAAGAGAATCATGGAATATTCCACTTAGATCGTATACTTCTTGTATGTACGTACAAAATTTTCCGGCTAATCTAAAACACTTCATAAGATAGAGAGCTTCTGGAAATTCGGACACAGAGAGTGCATAAAATACAAGATAAGTCTCGTGTCTTTCAAAATTATTTTTTATTCGCTAAAACGTCCTGTGTACTCATGCAATCACATGCAACCTCGAAACTTCACTTATTTTTTATCACTTTCCAATTCAATACACAGTTTCTGCATTTTTGACTATATGTAAGAGAAATTTCCATTCAGCCAAAGGTGTACTTACAGATTATAGATTCCTATACGACTCTCAGTAAGAATTTATCCGCACTCCAGATAGTTAAAACTTCTGTCGACCGTATTGATCCATCTGCACTCTTCGTATGACGTCAATATCTGTTCAGTGCTGCTGCGCAGGTTTCTTTGTGTTACGTCAATTCGTTTGTGACCGTTGCGCGGGTAATGGCGCTTTGCAATGGTGATTTGCAGGAAAACAGTGCAGGATGCTGTGATTCGTTTCTTGTGGTCGGAGGTTATGTTTGATGCCTATATTTATCAAAGATTTAATGCACATTATGGAGAAAGTGTTTTGTCACGAAGTGTGTTTGAATGGGCACAAAGGTTCAAAGAAGATCGCACAAGTGTTATGAAAAAACAGCTGGACGCCCGTCCACATCCACGATGACAACATTGAACGTGCTCATGAACTTATGCTCTATGGAATAGACGAGTGACACTGGATAATGTGGCAAATCATTTGCAAATCAGCCACGGCTCTGCTTATGCAATAGCGCACGACAGATTTGGGTTTTAAAAAGTTTGTGCGAGATGGATGCCGGAAAAGCTGATGAAAAGGTGAAGACGACGATGCATTCGTGGTTCGCAGCTCAGCCCAAAACATTTTTTAATGAGAAAATACAAAGGTCCTTCGGCAAATGGACAAAGTGTATACAGAAATCGAGTGATTATGTCAAAAAATGATGTATGTCTTTTTTGACAATTGCTTAAAATAAATTCTACACCGACAGAGCAGGTAACTTTTTACTCACCCTCGTAAGACACTTAAATTTCCAATCTATTATGATGAATAAAAGAGCTTATACTATTAAATCTAATTGTATTTTGTTGCATGAGAGTACACGTGTATGTGATGTACATTACCTTTATATCCCCTTGAACGCTTCAATATTGCGCATATATACTATATTTTGTACAGCTTCTATAAAATTTCGTATGTTTGTTTAGGCTGTTAATCTAGAGGCTGGGGTACAAAGAAGTGGCACAATGATGTGGGCTGATGACATTTATAATTATCAAGGAATCACCCCTACATTCGCTCAGGTATATATCGTTGACTATAATGTATTTAACATATATGATTGTTAGAATATTAATAATTAATTTTTAATTCTATCAGAATTTTAATGAAACTGTCACTTGGGAAGGAAGAACTGATACCTTGATATCACGGTTTGTACATCCTATATATACGACAAATTTTAGAACATTATATAACGAAGAACCAGATCGTCGTGGCCATGTGATGTGAATAAAGGACTTGAATTTGATGATATTTTTATAATGTTAGATAACATAACTAAGTATCTTCACAGTAAGATAGGATGACATGGTTTACATGATCTTAATGTTGTTCACTTGAGTGATGATATTATAGGGAAAAGTGTAATATCACAGGTAGGATGATTCATAATTTAGAACTACTAACTCATGTATGTATTAAAAATTAAAGAAACATATTAAATTTTATAGGATATTTATGTTTAGTAACCAGTAATTCAGGGATTGGTATTCATGGTTACTATAACGAGGCTGTAGAAACGCACCCTTTCTTCTTTGCAAATGGTCCTGTATTTATGTCTAAGCCGAAACTGGAACCTCTGAATAATTTAGATTTATTCTTGTTATTTCCTAAAATACTTATCTACAGTATACCATAAGGAATGATACCGTATCGCACCTAATCAAGTGCCTTAAGAAACATCAACAGGATATCACAGTAATCCCTTATCGACAGATATGTAAGTAAAAGTTATGTGTCATTGTTATACACAATTATGTGTTAGTGTTATACACTGTTATTTATCATTTTCTATTAATTCAGTTGTAGCCACTACAATATCTATGACACTGGTAGTAATTATGAGAACAATAATGATGTGTTCTATAAGAGGAAATGATGATTAGGAACAAAAACTTACAGGTAAGTCAAAGTATATGTTATTTGCCATTTGAAAAGAAAGTTACTAACTTGGAATTTTTTGATAAATAATAATTGTGCAAAATATATTGGATTTCAAATTTGTCAAAAATTGAAATTTAAGAAGCATGGTAATAATATAACATTAATATTTTGATTTTTCAGGAGATATCATGCGGTGGATGGATAATATGTAAAAAATATTAAGCAGTATATGAATTTTCATATTGCGTAGAGATAACAAAATGAATTTTAAAAAATGTCGACATGGTAATAAGAAATAGCATCATGACAAAGGATATATAAAGACAGTTTCATTTTTTATAAATAAAAATTTGTTGTTCCAGATTTTTAAATACAGTGAAACGTTTAATTAGTATCTTAATATCTTTAAATAATTATTATTTTAGAATCAATTGTAATTGTATCATACGTACTTTTGGATTCGTGCAAGAACATATGTAATTTTGAAGTAGTTATTATTAGGAAACTGTTAGACGCGAACAGTATGCGAAAAGTTAGTATGCAGTGTAATAATTATCAATCAAAACACAAGAATTAAATTCTTGAGGAAAAAATTTCCGGAATTTCTTATTTACATGATTATAAAGAAATCCATAATAAAAAGGAGCTGCTTTCTAATACTTCGCTTCCTTGTAATGCCTGCGTTAACAATAACGAGGTTCGACTTTTTGTTTTTAGAGGGATACTGGAAAATTTGAAAGTACAGTACCATTGGGAAGAAAATCACGATATTGAAAACGATATTTGCAAGTAAATTTCCAAAAAATCAGTTTTCAAATTTTCGCTTTCTATTTCACATTAAAAGAAAGGGAGGGCTACCTTCTTTTTCTGCAAGACAAAACAAACATTCTGAATCTCGTATCAATGAATGATGTCAATAAGTTATTTTTCTTTTCAGATTGAACAATATTCCAGATTTATTCATAATTTCATACTACGCGAAGAATAGACTTTCATAGGTATATAAAGGAAATATTAAGTATAGGAAAACTCTTTTTCGTTGTAGTTGACATATGCTTCACGGTTGAACACATGTATTTTTGAACACATATAAAGGAAAAAGTACTCTTATGGAGAAAAAGAATTGATACCTTCGATTGACATTAGATAATGTATATAAACTTATGAACAATCACTATCAGTTTGTATTTTAGGTGCACACGCAGATTTGTTGGAGTTCTTATAAAATGTACTTCCTGCACGAACGTTTTATTCTTCCAAATTTTACGATACTATGTCTCATATGATAGCTATATGGATTAAACGTAATATAAATGATCCAAAAATAGACTCGAACGACATTAATTGTCTTTCTATTTATACCAATATCGAAAATACAAGTAAAGCTGGAGCAATAGTATGCACGAATGGACTATTTATTATTTTAAACCAAATCATAGCATATTCAGAATGCACAGTATTATCATGAAATGTAAATGAATCAGTTGTAAACGAACGATTTTACTGTAAAATCGTTGCCTCCTTTTTTTCATCTGAAATACAGCAGCAATGAGTACATTCTTTTAATATATAATAAAACGAGATATCTTTATAAAGTTACATATGTCATCACTGGTAACTGTTATATCGTATGACACCAAATATACCGTTAGTATGGAATGATATTTTTATGAAGATATACTTTAATGATAGATTTTATGAATGAAGCGTTATATAAGAAAAATTATCTCTTGTTATTCTATGAAGTGTAGTAGCTAATGAAGATTAATTTTACGAAGTATTAGAGCAAAAGAGAATTAAAAAATTAAAAAGATCTGAATAAGATTGTTCGTGTGGCGTAATTATCTCAATTCTGGTACACCACTTGTTACATTCTAACTAATTAGCGCTAAACAATAACTTGCAAATATTAAAGATATTAACACCTTAATATTAACACCTAAAGGTTTTCAGGAAATTTTATAATATTTGATTATTGTATATCTAGTCATTGATTGATAAAATTTCTTGTATAAGCATAGAGCGAGGTTGACGTCATACGCAGATTGCATTACAGGTATCGTTTTAATTTATTTTATGGCTAGAATCGTTTGAATATTATACGAATAATTATTTCCAGTCGAACGATTAATAAATCACGTACCTATAAAAGGTATATTATGAAAAAGACGTGACGAAACAAAAAAATATTGGAAATTCCGTTGTCATTAGATCAATTATTTTTGCAATGATTTTTATTTCCATGTAATTACATATGAAATGGGTAATTCATTAACATCTCCTCGAATCGAATATAATTCGTTACACTTTACAACGATTCAAATAATGGACGGGAAATATATAATAACTTTCCTGTCCTTGCGTTAAAATAGTACTGTACAAATCAAATGATACAACCTAACCCCAACCTAACCCCAAAAAACCCAATTACATCCACATTGCATGACAGCACACTTGCAATGGATTTTTGTGATTTCACTGTCACAGACAATGACACAACTAATCAGAACACGTTCGAGGCTATAGACATTGAAATTACCGCGTGTTTAATACGTTTAAAGCATAAATCTAAATTTCACGCGATTATTTCTTTGCACATTGTGAAACTCTTAAAGTATCTTAATCGAATAAATAATCCTAATGTAATAAAACATCTTGAAATAGACCTAGATATCTGAAACAGAAACTCGAAGGATAAGAAATCCTAAAAGGTACTAATCCTAAAATAACAAACTCCTAAATAATAAACAAGTGATAAAACCTGTTATAAATAATAAACCTTACCTGGAATAATCAAATCCTAACTAATCGAAAACAAAAATAAGGCAAGCAATTCTTAATCTTTCAAGTAATTTTTCCGAAAACACAGAAAGATAGAGAAATTAAAAAGACGCAGCACAAATTGCAGCACAATGAAAGTTTCAGAGCGATGAATACGATCGTATTAAACTAAATAATTTTCAAAAGTGAAATTACACTGAAACGTATATCGATGATATTTGTCATTTCTACGATCTGTTTCGCTTGATCGTGCTTCTTTTCTGATGTAAATTCAATTTATAATACGAACTAAGTTTCCTTTATTATTATTAGTCCTGCGCCTTTTTAATTCGTCACTTCTTTTATTTCAGAACAATGACGGGCTCCAAGATGCTGTTCGGATGTTTGGCGTTAATTGCTTTTCTGCATCCATTAGTTCACGTTTGTACTTCGAGTTGTCTTTTTCCATGCACTTCAAATTCCAATACGATCTGGTCACGTGGCCTTCGTACAATTTCGAAATTTTACCTGTTTGGTAATCGTCAATGAAAAAGGAAGTTATGCGTGACCTCAACACATTGAAACAATTTTTATGATTTTTTATTTGCCGGTTGGTCAGCAAGTTAATGGAAAAATTTCACTTAACTATTCGCGTTAATTTCTCCGGTTTAACTTTTGGGAAATGCTTCGTTAGCTTCGGGAATATTCCAACGATTCGTTTTACGTACAAAATAAGCATGATAAATATTACATCACGGTAATGTAATATCGGAATATATTAAAGGTGTAATTTTGTTCGATTAATTATAATTTATTAATAATGGATTGAAAATACAGATACAAGTTAGACGGAGAAACGATGTTTGATTAACAGGAAAACTAAATGCAACGCTCGTATTTACAACAAATAACTTGACAACTATTTGGTAACTCTCTCTCTCTCTCACTAGCAACTCTAACACTCGACAACACTCGCAACTCAATTCTAACGACTCTATGCTTCGACGTCTCGATCAACTCTGATTCTCGCAACACGCACACTTTTCGATTCGCCTTGAATAGCGAAACCGTCCTTCTTCTAACGTTGTCTATTGTTTTCCTCATACCTATGTAAGAACTACCAACTACGTGCCTTTAGTCACGTAGGCACTCTTAAATGTAAACGAACCACAGAAACCCGACGTACACGGTTTTTCTATTTTCAGCCGATCTCCAATCAAAGCTATTCTACGATATTACAATCGGCCTTTCCTGACAATCACATCTGCCCTCAGATGTGCTCATCAGCGCCGCTCGCACTTACATCACTATCGTCAGCATTCCACCATTTCATGTGATCGGCTGCCGTGGAAGTTGTACGTGGCCCTTCGTGCTCCCCCTCTCGCTGCACTATGTATCGGTCATTTCGCAGGACTTTTATCACCCGATACGGTCCAAGAAACTTCGGATGCAGCTTTAGCCCGGGACCCCTCTGCATCCTCTCGATTGCCACTAGATCTCCCGTGCTGTATGCTGTCGCCTTCTTGCGTCTCCTGTTATACGCCCGCTTGTTTCGGATTTGGATCTCCTCAATCCGTTTCTTTGCGTCCGCACGCAGCTGATCTCGTTCCTCTTGGAACACCGCGGCCTGTTCGTCCTCGATGCTACTGCTCCTCTTTCGCTCTTCCTCTATCTTCCGCTCCGTTGTTTGTTTACCCATTTCACTCTTGTCAGGGGCTTTGATCGTCGTGGCAGCATCGTGACATTTTCGTAGGCTCGGTTCGTACATGGAAGACGTTAACAGCTTACCATCTACCGAGACTATGATCTCTTCTTTTTCGAAGGTCTTCACGTTCATCGTGTCCTCGACAATCCCATCGTCGTCCTCGTCATCCACATCCTCTGTATATCGATATTATTGGAGGGATTCCGCACGTGCCACTTCCCTTGTCTTTTCGTTCGCCTTGCATTCACTCTCTTCGAGTCTATCCGAAAACTTGAAACAACCCTCACACCCGCAACGCTATCCTTCTCAGTAAATTCGCAAATATCATCAACAACATCCTGTTGCTGTTGTTTAGCCAGAGTCTTCCTCCTCGTGATGTTCGCTAAGTCCTCCTGCTGGCCGCAAGAATCCGACGAGGACACCATCTCTTGGTCCACTTTACCAATCACCACGTGTCTTGCCACTATTCTCCGTTCCTCCGACACTTGCTGCACAGCTGCCCGATACTTCTTCAAAACTTCTGCTAACTCTTCTTTATTTTCTTCCAATTGCGACAGTAGCTCAGTTCGTTCGCGACTAGCTACATTAACACAATCTTCTGCTTCGGAACGTTGCCGCAGTACTTCCTGCAACGAAGCCTGCGTCTCATTCGGTTCTTGCTCCAGTGCCTGTTTCGCTTTAACTGCAACTGCTCTAGCGCATTCTGCATCTTCTAACTGGTTCTTCAGCTGTCGTAAAGCTGCGTTACCCGTCGAGTCACCTTTCGATCTCTCCAGCATCGTTTGAGCGTCTCTTAGCAATACTTTGGTTCTCTTCAAATCTCTTTTTAGCCTATGTTGCATGTCCTTAACGTGTGACAAATCTACCTCGCTCGCCTGTGTCTCTACATCTATCTTGAGGACTTCCGGACACTCATCGGGATTTTCGTCCTTTATTCTACTAATAAAAGATTCTCCCCCTTTTATACTTATTTCAGCAGTGTCCAAAAAGTCTGCGCCAATAATAAGCGAATGTTGCATCACTGTGTCTGGAACTACGTGTATGGTTATACAGTACGACTCATTGTCTATAATAATGTTCGTCGAAAATTTCCCGAGCGTAAAATTCCTTCCGGAACCGACGCCGCGAAATCCAACGATTTCCCGATTTAATCTGGGCGCTCCGATTTTCACATGCTGATCTGCTCACTACCGGTGTCTATCAACGCGCTCAATTCGAAATTTTCCATCTTAACATCCTTACCACGCCTTGTTTTTAACGACCGAAACACGCTGTAAACTTTTTTTGAGGGCTCACCCAAATTGTCGCAACTTGATGCGATGTGTCCGTACTCCCTACATTTGAAGCATTTAGGTCCTCTCGACTTGCTCGGACACTCCGCACACACGTGCTCCGCATCACCGCAATTGTAGCATCGCGTCTTCCTCGCATCTCCAGATCGACCGGGTTCCTTGTTCCTCTCGGTTTCGGGCAGCTTCGCCACCGGCTTTACCCTGTTACTCTTCGGCTCCTCAAATTTCGTCCTCATCTCCATATCTCTTTTTATCGCTTCGTAGCGCCTGAAACGCTCTTTTAATTGCTCGATATTCCTGGCTCCGTATGGCACAGTCTTGTTCGCGACCTCGTCGGGAATGCCTTGAATAATGTAGTCTATCAAGGATTGCGTATCAACCCTTCCTTGTTTTGCAATCCCGCACATGGGATACATATATTGTTGCAGACTCTCATCTGCTTTCTTCTTTCTATAGGATAACTCGCCATGTATCTGTTGGTCGCTTGCTACATTTTCAAACTCATTCCTCAACGCCTTTTTTAGCTTTGCCCAGGACTTCGCGCATCGCTCTTGTCGTACGAAGGCCTGAGCGGAGCCTGCGAGTAATTTCTTAGCATAGGCCACCATGTGGGCGTCTGACCAACCCCACACTTCTGCCATTTCCTCGAAGTCTTCCACCCACTGAGTTACCCTCAGCAGATCATCCCCGCTGAATTTCTCTAATGAGTCTTCCACGTCTTTAAGACTCAACATCGAACCGACGCATACCTTCTGCTGCTACTCATCGCGGTCCTGATACGCCGCTCGCGTGCCTCTCCTGTATTCTCGCGCGCCTTGTTTATCGTCCTCGCCTTCACTTTCGTCGGAGCTCTCTTCTTCCGACGATACATCGTCTCCTTCTAGGGCCGCCTGTAGCCGCGCGCGTAGTTCGGATTTTCTTCCCGTTACCTTCAACCCCAAGCTAACGAGACGCGCTCTCAGCTCTTTCGTCCTCAGCTTCTCGGGGTCTTCCTCTCCCTCTTGACTGCGTTCGGCTCTCTGCTTGCTTCTTAGATCTCGCTGGTTTGTTGGTTCTTCGCCACGCTTCGAATCCTTAGGAGCAGATCGACCAGGTTTGCACGCTCTGTTCAACCTGGCAGCCAGCACTGATCTCGCACCGGATATAGGCAGATTCATCTGTGCGAGCTTACTCCTCAGCTCCTCCAGCGTCAAATCCTCTTCACCCGACAATCGTTCGTCTTCAACGTTTGCCATTTTATTCTATTCTTTTCTACTCCCGCAGAAATAGCTCCGTTAACTCGTATCGTTTCTCTGTCTTATTCAATCCCGGACGAGCCCCCACTTGTAATATCGGAATATATTAATAATGGATTGAAAATACAGATATTAGTTAGACAGAGAAGCGATGTTTGATTAACAGGAAAACTAAATGCAACGCTCGTATTTACAACAAATAACTTGACAACTATTTGGTAACTCTCTCTCTCTCTCTCTCTCTCTCTGTCACTAGCAACTCTAACACTCGACAACACTCGCAACTCAATTCTAACGACTTCTATGCTTCGACGTCTCGATCAACTCTGATTCTCGCAACACGCATACTTTTCGATTCGCCTTGGATAGCGAAACCGTCCTTCTTCTAACGCGTTTTTAAAACGCGATGGCGCTATCACTTTCTAAAAGCGTCGTCTTTACATTTCCGATGGCCACGGGCACATCCGACTACCAGATATACAATGTATTATAAAAGTATCATTACCATACTTTTCATGAAAAGAGCAATTTTTCTTGATAACTATACTCTGTAACATAGATTGAAGTCGCTGATTTGATCCCTCTGATATCGTTGTCTTATGAGAGTCTCGCCTGGTCTTGATTGGTTCTGTTGACTCTTATCGTTGTGAAAAATCGATTCGTTGTGTACCTTTTTTGTATAGAGAATTATTTTGTGGTAGAGTATAATGTTGTAATATTTGTGGTCTTTACTTTACTAATTTTGTCACTGAGCCGCTCTTTGGTTCGTTGAGCGATTCATATTCCGCATATATTCCGTACTTGCTTCGCTTGGTACTTTTATAATTTTCGCAGTTACAATAAAAAATTTAATTCTTAACAGATTAAAGATTTAACCTCTTGCTTTATAGTGTACAATAATTTTTTTTGTATAGGTTATGTGATCCATAGTTTGAGTAAGTAGTACATATATATATATATATATTTACGTGACAAGCTTTCATTTCAATCTATATTTAAGATTAATATTTTATCAGTTTCTGTTCGTAACAACATCGAAGTAGTCAATAAGTTTGAAGAGTATAATTAAGGAAGTTATGAAGCAAGAGGTTAAGAACAAATTCTGAAAGAGGTTAGGTACAACTCAGTAGTACTGCTTTACATTACTTTGCGAATTACTTTTCAAGCATAAAAATAGTTTAACAGCCACTTATAGTTGCTTCCTTACCATTACATTCATTAAATTCGTTTGATTTTGTAAACAAAATAACCACGCGGACCAGTCTCTTATTTAAAATAGAATTATTTTGTCATATATCCAACAGTTTACTTTCTCTTCGTAAATATTATTAATAATTTTATCAATTTCGTATACTTCCATGCTTCGTATAAGTGACAATGAATCAGAAGAGTTTCATGGCAATATTGAACAACATACAGTCAACTACAACACCATTAGATACATCCACCATACAGTCAATTACAACACCATTAGATAACAGCAATACAATAGATTATAATTTTCTACGTGTCATTGATTCATCATCATCATTTTCCATTTTTTTAGCATATGTAAAAACCATCCAATTTAAAGTGTTTAAATAACAATAGCCTATACAATATAATTTTATGTAAAGGAATTGATTATACCGTGCTTTAAAACCGTGCTTTAAAACCGTGCTTTAAAATCGATATTCGCTGAAACAATACATCCCTCTGCGCTTCCAATTTGTTTTCGCACGAAGAATCAGTCCACTCATTCAAGGACTACGAAAGTTCTACTGGGATGAATGAAAACTTTTATCTGACCCGGTGTGTATACACAAGATGCGCGAATCTCGAGTACAGCTTGCATTAATTAAAGTAATTGGTTGGTTTGGCTCTATATATATTCTTACTCTATATATACTTATATGTACTCTATATATATTCTCTATCTTATATATACCATAAAATATTTCGTGAAATCGCGTATTCGTGTCTAATGTCAGGGATTCTCTTTCCACAAGTCTGCGTTTTCTATATTATCTCTCTTCCTTATCAGTAGGCATTCTCCCAATTTGTGATTAATACTGCTCGTACAGGAATATTAGGTTTTTGACGTTGTAAAATTTCGCGTGAAATAATAATGCCTATATATTGACTAATTTATCAATTAATTAAATCCGTGTATATCAAGTTTTCTATAATTTAGTACTTTCGTGTAACTACAGAAATTTTATGCAATATAAAACTTGATTAAAACAGCGATTCATTAGGAAACGAGAATAATGATGCAAATATTTTTTGTAGCCATTATATAGGATTTCGATCGCATAATTAATCAGTATCAACTTACCAGTCTGTAATGGAAGGATGAAAAGAAATGCTGGCGGTATACAGACCGCAATCATCATCATTCTCATGTAAAGTTTGAAGCAGCAATACATGTTCCTAGTCGTAAGACGTAAGTCGTAAGAGTCGTAAGTAGCGACGAAAAGCGAAAAGAAATGCACAAGCCAGAAGTATCTGCAACAGAAATCAGAATACACTCGTTTTCGCATGGTTGGATCATTTTCGCGTGGGACTAACCTGATTGAACCTAACGCGGGATAATTGTGTTAGGGAAGTGATACATTTACACTGTACATGAGAGTGTGTGTGTGTGTAAGGGCCAGAGGGCGTCAAGGTCTTAGGAGAGACAAAAGACTGTTGCCAGATGTTAGAAGAATCTAGGATAGTCGGTTGGCGACAAGCGTGCGTGCAAGACGTTCTTCAGAGTGTAATATAGATGTATAACTGTTGTGTGGGAAAGATAGTCAATTATTTGTATTCCCAAATCCTCGAATTTCCTTAACATGGTAGCAGAGCGTGGTTACTAGTTTTGCAAGATATTTAGTGCGTGGTTATGATCTTGCGAGTGAGTTTTCAGTAAAGAAAAAAAAACTTTCAGAGGAACAAAATATACTTCGAGCACGTAGGAACGCTTGAGTAAGAAGAGAAAAAAAAAGAAGAATCAATTAAAATGGAGAGATCGGAAATCATGATACCTATATTCGATGGTGAGGATTAGGGAATGTGGAAGCAAAGAATCACGATGTTTCTCAAATATAAGGAATGCGAGGTTGTTACAACGAGAATGAAGAACGAAAGAGACGATGAAGACTGGGACAAAAAGGATTTGAAGGCGATAAATATAATTTATAGTGCAATATCGAACAGACAATTGGAGTATGTTAGGGAAGGAAAAACGGCGTATGATATAATAAAAAGGTTCGATGAAATGTACTTGAAAGAGTCGGCGGCACTGCAGATCGTATGCAGAAGGAGATTGGAAAACATAAGACTGGAGAACTACAGTGATTCAGCATCATTCTTTAACGACTTTGAAAAATTAATCAATGAATTAAAAAGTGCGGGCGCACAAGTAAGTGAGAGGGAAAAGCTGAATTACATGCTGAATACGTTACCCGAAGAATACAGCTACATAGCGGACATAATAGACGCATTGAAAGAAGAGGATCAAACGGTAGCGTATGTAAAAAATAAAATAGAGATAGCAGAGAAGAAAAATAAATCCAATCGAGGAGAAAGGCAAACCAACGCCTTTTCTGCAAAAAGGGAAGGATGCTTCAGATGTGGAAGATTAGGACACTTTGCGAGAGAGTGTCAAAATGGCGTCCAAGCGGGAAGCAGTAACGGCTATTGGCATGGGCCAACACGTGGTCGAAACAGAGGAAGAGGGGACAAAGGCAATACGAGCAGAGGACGTGGAAACTTTCATCGTCAATGAAGAACCGGCACGGGCGAGCATGGAAACTCAAGAGCAGGCATATGGACAGCAACGGCGCACGCAACAAACAGCAGTGAGACGAATGAAATAAGTAAGAACGAAATAGTGTGGCTATTAGATAGCGGTTGTACCGATCACATAATTAATAATATAAATTATTTCGATAAATCTATCGACCTAAAAGAACCGGTAAATATATATTTAGGCGATAATAGACCGATAAAAGCGACAAAAGTTGGGAATGTTATAAGTTATCTTGAAGCATTCGGAAAACAAAATGAAACAAATATGAGGAAAGTATTTTACGCGAAAGAAATGTCCGCAAATTTGATTAGTTTAGGTAAACTAACAGACAATAAGAATACGGTTATTTCCAAAGGAAATATTGCGAAAGTAATAGATGAGGATAATATACTTACAGCTGTAGCGTTCAGAGAGAATGGGACATATAGAATAAAAAGTATATTGAAAGGGAAGAAGCACTTAGTAAACAGCGCCGAACGTAGTGGTATGAGTAAAAAGGAAAGATGGCATAGGATGCTAGGACACGTAAATTTTAAATATTTAGAGATTTTGGGTAAAGAGCAGCTAGTGACTGGCATACCGAATGAATTTGAAAGGGAACTTTTGAAATGTAGGGTGTGTATAGAAAGCAAAATGCATAACTTACCTTTCAAAAATAATCGAACTAAGGCTAGGGAAATAATGGAAATTATTCATACGGACGTATGTGGTCCCTTTAAGACTACCGGATTCAATGGAGAAAACTATTTCATTTCATTTATCAATGATTATAGTAAAATAGCTAGGATCTATTG
>NW_022884327.1:0-23876 GCF_011952255.1 Bombus vosnesenskii | reverse complement strand
ATCGCCGCTTTAAGCTGTCTATATAAGCGTTGTACCATCCCATTAGACGCGGGATGATAGGCCGACGTGCGTAGGTAGGTTACGCCGAGCAACCGGCATAACTCTTCAAACAGACGCGATTCGAATTGGCGTCCTTGGTCAGTTGTTATTTTTAAGAGAACGCCGAAACGAGAAATCCAAGTTGAAAGGAGGGCCGAGGCAACGGTTGGCGCTTCCATGTCAGCGATGGGAATGCCTTCGGGCCAATGCGAAAAACGATCGATACACGTTATACAATATTGATAGCCCTCCGAATACTGCATTACGATAATGTCTACGTGTGCTGAAAATACGTACCTGGTGATTCTACTGCGTTGGCACGGTATGCATTGTCGCGTCCACGTACGGCAATCTTTGTTTACGGACGGCCAGACAAAGCGCGTTGTGGCCAGTTCTTTGTGGTTCGTATCCCCGGATGGAAAAGTCCGGCTAACGACTGAAATACGTTGCGTCGTAACGGTTTCGGTACGAACGGCCGCAAGGTTCTGTTCGAAATGCCGCAAAATATTTCCACATTCTTTTCGGGAAAACGAATCTTCTCTAGTCGCAGTGCGCGAGAGTCAGAGTTGAGGATTTGGCGTAGTTCATTGTCGCTTTCTTGCGCTGATGCCAACGTTTGGTGATCTACCGAGTTTTCAGTTGTCCCGATGCGAGCTCCGCAGAGAGGACTTGCTTATGTAAGTCTATGGGGGCTGGTAAACCCACGTTCCCGCAGTCAGGGAGGACCACCGGGACCAGCGGCCCGCTTACGTGAGTCCTCTATGTACACCGCAGGGAAGGTCGCCGGGAGTGTAAGCGAGAGGCTCGTTTATGCTCTCTGTATGTGGCCTTGGGTAGTAGCGCACCCACGATCCCGATGCCAAGGATGGGACCGTCGGGATAAGTTCCCGGGTACCTTGTACCTTGAGGCCCCCGTTTACGTAAGTCCCATCTGGATCTGTCGAGTACGGTTAGCAGCTCGCCGGCCGGCAGTGACGTGGTGGTACATCCACATGACAGTCCCACCAATGACTTAGGATGGTACCACGGGGGTCGAGTGTAAGCCCGGAGGGAGTAGCGACCCCTCTGCTCGGACAATTATGGGTTTGGACTCGTGGTGGCAGTGATTGATGGCCAAGATGCTGGCAAGAGGGCCGATTGAAGGGGTAATGGCTCGCCCCGAATGGTCTTCAGTGGGTGAGCAGCGTCCCGCCTGCTCTGGAACCGTCCTGGTGAGACAGTAGGGCTTGCAATCGCCCCGTTCGACCTGTAACGAGCGACAGCCCCTGCAGACTTAGCTAATCAAGGTAGCACTGGGTGCCTTGCGCGATGGTTGGGCGTATCCCAGCCCCTATGGTCCTAGGGGTACCCGGGTGCCGGGTAAGTTGACGCCGAGGAAAGCACCCGTTAACTAAGACTGACAATACTTGTCCCGATGCGAGATGGCGTATCGGCTACATCGTTTTCTACGCCTTTAACGTACCGGATATCCGCTGTAAAGTGTGCTATATAATCTAGATAGCGAAATTGTCGTGGCGAACATTTTTTAAGTTTTTGTCGAAATACGTAAATGAGGGGTTTGTGGTCGGTATAGATTATAAAGTTTCTACCCTCAACGGCGTGTCGGAAGCGTTTTACGGTGGTTTACATCGCGAGCAGTTCGCGATCGTAGGCGCCATGTTTTTGTTGCGCGGGTTTTAGAGATTTCGTGGCAAACCCTAGCGGCTGCCATTTGTTGTTCACGTACTGTTGTAAAACGGCTCCTACTGCATAATCGGGCGTGTCTACCGTAAGGCTGATGGGCGCACCTAGTATCGGATGCGCCAGCATCGTGGTATCCGCGAGGGCACGTTTTGATTCTTCGAAACTGTCCTCCGCCTGTTTGGATCACTCGATGGGCGTGTTGCCCTTTTCCGCGCCTCTTAACAGGTCGTGAAACGGTTGTAAAATTTTTGCGGCCCCCGATATGAAACGTCGGTAGAAGTTAACCATACCGAAGTACCTGCGTAATTGTTTAACATCCGTGGGCTTCGGGATTCTGATTATCGCTTCGACACGTTCAGTCGGCGGCTTGATTCCTTCGGCGTTCACGTTGCATCCGCATTTCGAGGGATTAATGACTACACCGTAATCATTGAGGCGGTTGAATACTGTTTACAGATGTTCGCGAGGTTAGTTTTCGTCTTCTGAAGCGATAAGGAAGTCGTCTATGTACGCGTAGACGAAATCGAGACCGCGGATGATTTCGTCGACGAATCGCTGGCACGTTTGCACGGCGTTTCAAACATCATATTGGTCGCTTCGAAATTTCCGAACGGTGTTGTAATTACCGTTTATTCCACGTCTTCCGGCACAATTGGAATTTGGTGGTAAGCGCGAACGAGATCAATTTTTGAAATTATGCGCTTACCGTGTAGATGGGGGGCGAAGTCCTCTATGTGTGGTGGCGTGTACCACCTATCAGGTATCATGCGAGCGTTTAACGCACGATAGTCGCCGCATGGCCGCAGGTTTCCGTACCTTTTCGGTACGACGTGCAGAGGTGACGCCCACGGGCTTTTCGATGGTCGCACCACGCCTTGCTCAATCATGAGTTCAAATTCAACTTTCACCTGCTTGAGCCGATCCGGTGCGAGGCGGCGGGGTATTTTGTAAACTGGCGGGCCTAGCGTGGTTTCGATGTTCCCGTAATTCAGCGGACGAGTGAGGCCGGGAAATTCCGCCAGTAGTTGATGATACACTGAATTACCGCAGATGGTTTTTATAGATGAAACGTTGACCGTGGCTGTGTATCCCTTCGAAGATAACTAGGTCGTCGTATCGAGAAGTCTTTTATTACGTGGGTCCACGAGCCGTAGTGACTTAGAAAATCCATACCGATAATAGGTGTTTGGACGTCGGCCACAATAAAATACCACTTAAAGGTACGCCGTAGGGACAAGTTAAGATGGACCGCGACGGTCCCGTACGTTGCGATTTGTGCCCGTTAGCCGCGAACAACTCGTACTCGCTTTATCTCACATGTCCTCGGATTCTGCTGCGCGGGTAGATGCAAATATCGACGCCTGTGTCTGCCAGATACGAGATACGCGTGTTTTTGTCGAATAGGAAAATGCGGCGGAACATCAAGCTGTCGTCGTTTGCCGCGTTTACAGCCGTTTCCCGACTTCCAGTTGCACGGTGAGTTGCATTTTCTCGCGCGTTCCCGAAACGTAGCGTGGTAAAAACTAAACCATCTTGTCGCAGCGTGTTTCAGAATCTCGAACGGCGGCGGTATCTCGTACGAGAGCGTGATCGTGGTCGCGGTCGTCGACGATTATCCATGGGCAGCGCGTTCATTTGCGCTTGCATCTGGATCGTCTGCTCTCTCAACGCGCTGATGGCAGCAGCGGTAGAATCACTAGCTCCGACGTTTTGTGCAGGTGGATTAGATACCGCAGTCATTCAGTCTGTGCTGACCGCGACAACCTGTCCTGGTTCCGAGTGTATTTCGTAAATCCTGCCGGCGATCCGGGTCAGCGTTTCGGGGCTCTTATCCTGCACTGCGGCCAGAATATGCTGCACGTGAACCGGCAGCCGGCCTTCCCAGATGGTAAGGATGAAGTCATCGGACGTTACGGGAGTGGCGAGGAATTTTATTTCGCTCACGTCGAATTCACATTTCGCGATATATATTACAACCCCGTACTCGTTAAGGCGTTTAAACAAAATCCGCCAGTATTCGCGGTGTTGTTCTTCGTTTTCGGATGCGATTAAAAACTCGTCTATGTATGCGTAGACGAAATCAAAGCCTCTCGTGATTTCGTCCACGAATCTCTGACACGTTTCTCTGACGTCATGTTGGTCGCTTCGAAAATGCCAAAAGATGTTGTGATCGCGGTTTTTTCTACGTCCTCCGGCGCGATTGGAATTTGATGGTAAGCGTCAACGAGATCGATTTTAGAAAAGATACGCCTACCATACAGATTCTGCGCGAAGTCCTCTATGTACGGCGGTGTGTATCTATCCGGAGTGGTGCGGGCCCGATAGTCGCCACAAGGTCGAATCCATCCGTCCTTCTTTAGAACGATGTGCAAGGGTGATGCCCATGGGCCTCTCGATGGCTGCATCGCGCCTTGCTCTATCATGACTTCGAATTTCGCCTTCGCGGCGAATTGAGCCGGCCAGATTGAGTCGATCGGGGACGAGGCGGTGTAGTTTGGCGTGACGGGGGGGTGTCCCCGCGTCGCCCTGTTATGGTGTTGCACACCGTGTCGTAGAAAACTTCTCCGGAAAACGGGCGGTTTCGTCAAATCAGGGAATTCCGTCAGTAGATTGGGATACGATGATTCTCCGTCGATGGTCTTGATTGACGCTATGTCGGTGGTGGCGGCGAATCCCTTTGTCGACAGTCATGTAATCGTATTAAGGAACCGTTTGTTTCGTGGGTCTACGAGCAACTCATAATGACTCAGGAAGACGAAACCGATGATGGGCGTTTGCACATCGGCAACGACAAAACGGCACTTGAAAGATCGACGTAGTGATAGGTTGAGGGACACGGTGATGGTGCCATCCTAACCCCAACCTAACCGTCGCAATCCCCGTTCCGTTGGCCGCAAACAATTCATAGTCGCTCTTGTTCGCGGATCCGCGTATCTTGTTACGCGGATACACGCATGTGTCGGCACCAGTGTCCACTAAAAATGAGATTTTCGTCCTCTTCGGTTCGTGTCATCTACTGCGGTCAGAATACGCCTGATGCGAACGGATAGTCGATTCCTCCACACTGTGAGGATGAAATCGTCCGGCGTGGAGGGGTTAGCAAGTTTTCTCAGGTGGTGATAAAATTCAGATGACTTCCTATCCCCCATCTCTTCGCTTTCCACCAACTTCTTCAACCTTGCACTGTCCGTATCCGTTAGAATACGAATAAGTTCGCCTTTTAACTTCGCGTACCGTCCCGTGGTTGTAGGATCCGTCATGACGCCCTCAATTTGTTGTAGAAGTCGACCGTCGAGACATTTTCCAAGAGTCGCGAATCTTATCTTGTCCGACGAGATGTCCGCCGTGCGAAATTGCGTCTCTAATAAGGCGAACCACGCGGTGATGTTTGAAGGTAGCAGAGGAGACATAGTGATTGCTACACTAGCTGTGACTTTGCTATCTTCGTTAGCGGTTGCCATTTCTTCGTTCCAAATCACGTCGGATGTCACCAATTTGTGGCGGAATTGTAGAGGATTGATGAAACGGCAACGAGAACTTACTGTTGCAACCTGTCAAATATATTTGAAATGAATTAAATAAATTATAAATAAATATAGATAATGTCCAAAGTCGCTGGTACAAACGCATTCTCAAAGACAGTGTATAATCGTTCGCAGATAACTCGTAGATATTAATCGATAACTGGTATAATTCGTATAACTCGTATAATTATCGCTTCGCTGGCGATCGTGTCCGTTTATTTATACTGGTTGGGGGAGAGCCGAAAAATTCGAATCCGTCTTTGTTCGATGGTTGCACGTAACGGCGGCATTGTTTTACCCGGAGTCTATTTATTCTTATATTACGTGTGTCCTAACGATCTTGATACTCCGAGGCAAAACAACAACATGATTTGAATTGTCCTCTGACTCATGTGCCGCTGCAGATCAAACTTGGATGGAATAGCTTGTACTCGTGCATCTCCTTTTATGTTATTTTTAGATTCGGCGAAAGGACAAATGCCTGAGACTATTCACTGTGGCCAGCTGGATGCTTCTGGGTAGAACAAATCGTTAATCTTCGGTTGTTAACTAAAATGGTGCGATACGTATCTCAGAGTTTCTGTTGCAGACTGGTGATTCGTTTAGAGTTTAGAGTATAGGTTTCATAACGACTTCTTGTAACATTTAATGCAGTCGAAACGTTTGTTATGCCGAGCTTTGCCGTAGACAATAAATGTTTAGTCTAAGAAGAAATCGTAGTGAGTGTTTCTCGATCGAAGAGTCAGTGAGTATAAAGACACAAGATGAAGTTAAGAAAAAATAAGGGAACTGAGACATATCAAAATGAGAAAGGATATTGATATTGATAATTAACTTTTCGGTAAAATTCGGTATGTTAAGATATATTTCTGCAGATGTAAGGTATATGTTCGTAGAAAAAATATCTAAAAGTAAGAATGTTGCAATTAGTTTCATTAAAGATAGTAGAACGTATCTATGCTTAGAAATAATTGTGGCAAAGATCGCATTTAGCCACGTGAAATTTGGGGTCAAAGGGCAAGATTGAAGTAACGATTATAGTGGCGCGAATGTTGCCAAAGAGTAAGCTTTGAAATTCTCGCAACTCAATCGCTAATGTAAATGCAACACAGATTCAATTAGAGATAAATACAGTGCAGTTAGTTAGCGATTTGTGAATTATATGACGGAACAGATACGTAGCAGAGAAATTCTGTTTCAGACCCGGAGATATTGACACGAGCGCAACGTCTGAAAGTAATTATAATTAGTCCTGAATAGATTTAGTTGCACTTTGATGAGCGAGAAATTTGTTTTCTTTTTGGATAACCGAAAATTTATTTGTAAGTTTTATCATGCAATTCATGTATATGCAATTTCCTATGCAATTGAAGACGATTGTTCGTTTTTAATGGATGTTGTAAGAACATTCAGCTATGGTACATATACTATAATAAAATGTAATTATCTAAAAGTTAACTATTAATTATTTCATTTAGAACCTGCAAAAAGTGTTAAATGTTAAACAATTAATCAAGTCTCTTGTTAAATTGCTGTTGATTACTGTGAGTAATTTTCTAAGACGTTAAATTAATATTTCTAAGGAGATATTTCGTTAAGTACTATTAGCCAGGGCTCTTTAGATATTTTTTGCTCCTTAATTCTTTTAATTCGTCGTTTCTTCCCAGCTCTTCCCAGGAAACTTTACGTTTTGACCTTATTTTACTCTTTTTGATAATTTACCGCTTCAACGTCGACATCGCGCCGTTCTTTCGTTCACAAAAGGCGATTACACTTTAGAGCTCGTGTCAAACTTCTTTTGTGTTCCCGAAAGGAGATTCCACGTAACGTGCAGCACGCGGTAACGCGTGAATTATTGTAAAGTACAGTGCTTATTCTTAACATTCTACCGGGACGATACATCGCGTAAATAAATCATTCCAACGAGATGGGCGTGCAAATAAATTCCATCGATAATTCTAGCTTAATATTATTCGAATAAAATTCGAATGAAAGTACCACTAATTTTTTGTTCCATCTGATTTATTTTTCAGATATTAATATTGGCAAATATTGTCGTTTTTTAATTCAGACGCTACTTAAACTAAAATTTAACTTTCACTTTTTAATAATTTTTATCGAAAGGATGAGAATTTAAAGAAATCTTAATTTATGCTGTCTGGCTAATTCCTATAACGTCGTTAGCGCTCGACGAAATAAAGTAACAGAGAAATAATTACCGTCTTAATTTTTGTACTTTGTACTGTGAAAGTGTGAAGTGAAATCTCAATTTAAATAAATTACGCAAGCTACCAAGGACATTATTTATCGAAAACAACAGCGTTTCCTCGAATTCAAACATAACCTATTCTGACTCGGGACAAAATCCGGAAAATCGCGCGGTTCTTTTCGATCTTTCAAAGATCTCTCTCTTCAGAGCTGTCTGAGATAAACGAGACACTTTAGAAGGTGATTCTCCAGAAATTGTCACGCTGTTAAGATTTGTCGATTAACGGAGTTTATAATATGATCGAGACGAAACATGCTAGTTTTTTAATTCAACTATATAATTTTATTGCATCTGTTTGATTGTACTACTTTCGAAGAAAGAACAATTTTTAGAACTGTCGGAGTTTATATTTCCAACAGCGAAGAACGATATCGTAAATTTAAGAGTTTTCGAGGAACAAGAAGCGAATAAAAATTGGGATATTTCTGGGACATTATTCGAGAGTAATATTCAATACAATTTATAATAGTTACTCTTCCGTTTGCAAATTTTTTTGCTAGAATAAAAACATCTTTCGACTTATTCAATTTTGCTGGTGAAATGAACGAAAAGAAGTGTATTAAAAGCAACTTTCTTCATACTTTTCATTGTTTGCATACAATGGAAAGGAAAATATTTGAGTTTCGAAAGTTAATAATCCTCATTAAGAACTCACTAATCCAATAACACGAAGCAAAATAATTATTTTGGATATTTTAAAATTCAAGGATTTTTCACTTATCAAATTTTTAGTCTTCCTATTGTTAGGATTCGCATTTAATTTTTTTATTGCCTTTTTAAAACGAGTAAAACGTAATCGAGATAAAATATTTAATTACGCTCGTTCGAACAATATTCGAAAATTACTATCGGCATAAAATAACTTTGTATCTTGAAATTTCCCGTTGAAAAATCGCAGAAGCGTGGTCGTTTAATAAATGTTCCAAAGATCAGGCGATTATTTGCGTAGCTTCGATAATTACTGTTTCAAGGGACGCCAATATCAATATACCAAAGCTTGTTTTTCGGTGTGGCGTCAATCGAAGAGGCGCGTCGAACCGGAAATTAATCGACGCCGTTACGTACTAGCGGTAACTAATACACCGACAATTAATCACTTGACAGCTGCAATCCCTGGTATCGATACATCCGTGGCCTGACCTCATCCATAAAATACAGTCCTCTGCATTGTGCTCTTTTCTCTCGATACAAAACTGAAAAAAATTGTAATCAGTAATTAACGTATCCTTTGTTAGATTTCCTTTTGCTGATTCGACGAAAGGGACAATTAATGGAGTGCACGATCTCCAATAAAATCGAATACAGGTCGCACGATTAACATTTTTGATCTCGAAAGCCAGAGGAACGTG
The DNA here is from genome assembly GCF_011952255.1 of Bombus vosnesenskii. Lineage (NCBI taxonomy): Eukaryota > Metazoa > Arthropoda > Insecta > Hymenoptera > Apidae > Bombus > Bombus vosnesenskii. The sequence goes on along the minus strand of NW_022884327.1, from coordinate 15,012 downwards.
AGAAACTTCTCGGTATTACTTTTCCTTTTTCTTTGACATTTTTCTTTGACTTCTGCAGTACGTTCGAAAAACTTGGTCGTCGAAATGTAGACGCGCGGCTGGTAATACACTCGTTTTCGACAGAAAGGAAAATACGGAGGTGCAACTGAAAATTAAATCGATGAACCGAGGCAATATTTGCTCGTTTTATGAAAAAAAAACTGTTTTAGAGGGTTGAGTTTCAAGAAGTTTGAATGTCGATTACGAAATAACGTGAAACTTTATATTTTACGAATAATTTGGTTTATTTGGCGAACAAAATGCAGAGAGTGCAGGGAATGATGGATTTTAATAGGTATAAAGTTTTAAAATCGCGAATGGACCTGTTTCATTCGACGTAATATTACTATAAAATTTTCTCCGCATAATTAATTTCATAACGTTTATTCGTTTAACGCAATAAGAATTAATATGTCAGATAAAATCATAGTTATAAAATTAATCGTAAAAAATATAATAAAAACTGTAAAATTCCTCCATTAACAAACGAAATCTGATAGAATAGAAATTGGGAATTTTTTAGACTCTGAACGTACCAGAATGAAAATGGACTACTCGTAAGCAGACAAAATCACCATTAGGTTTACAGGTTTACAGTTATCACAGGTAGGTTTACAGTTATCGTTTTCAGGAACAATGTATGTAATACTTGTTCGCTGTGTTACGTCTGGGTCAAAGATGTTTCACAGATAATTCTCTATTCACGATGTATCGATGGATCGTTTGGAATTTGCCAAGTAGCTGTTAATTTCAATGAAATTATTCTTTGTAAATTTAGAACGGAAGTATTATAAATATGCCGGCATCCGACGGTTTTGTGAGAATATCTCGTTATCGAATATAATATAAATTATATTCAATGTTACAATTTTGGAAAAGCAGGTCTCAATGATTTATTATGTGATGTACGTACAATGTTACTGCTTTATGGTTAAACAAGAAAAGAAAAAATGTATAAGAGTTTATTTGTTACGGCTTAATATTCCTGTCGTATCAGCAGACGCTTCTTTCCGTATTAAAGTCTTATCGTAGATGAAAATCTCAATCTCACGCACGATATTACAAGGTCTGGATCACAATACGTTACGAGTTGTTCCTAGTTATTCTTACGAGGCGATGTCCCACGCGCCTCGCTCGTTCGTCCTTCCGGTTTCAATGCATTCATCAGCTAAACACGTGGAAGGTATCAAAAAGGAGATGAGAGCTCGGACTCAGGGTTCAGAAGAGCACAACTGGAGGGGGGAAACAAAACTCTGTCCGCTGTTACTTTCTTTATCTTGAGGGCAACGTCACCCTCTTTGATGCCCCCGCTTCCAGTTTCACGAGGATATCCTCGTCCGTTTAATGCCCGTGCTCTCGTACAGCACCTCCTTCGTTACCATAGGCTCCTTATAGGTCTGGAGACATTCCTTACCCTCCCGGACTTTCACCAAGAGGGCCTATTTCGAATTCTAGGCAACCTTTCCCTCCAGCCTTCGTTAACCGGTGGCCTCCTTTCCTCGTTGTTCCTCCTCTCTCTCACCCGTCTTTTTTCTTTTCTACCTATTTGAACAATCCATTCGCCTCCAGAGTCGTAGGTTTCTCTATCCCTGGGGTCAACTTCGCCCCTCTTCCACATACGAAGGATCGCCTCTCTTCGCCCTTTTTATCCCATCGGCCTTCGTGTCCTCAAGCGGCGACACAGTTTTCCTTTTGTTACGCTGTTCAAACTTGTTTCTCACGTCCCCGTTTCTTTTTCAAATCTAGACTATTGGAGGGGAAGTTTGTGTAGAGACGTTAACCTCAACGGGCCTTTCAACCTGTCTCCTACCTTTACGTCCCTTCTTATTTGATAATTTCTTTTTATTTACAAGTACTTTACAATCAATTCTCGCATTGAGAATTTTGAGTAAGTTTCTCTGGCGTGGCGCAGTGGTTGTTGACTATTATGATATATCTATTACCACATTTTGTTATTTCTTCTCTGACTGTGGGTATCTTGAGGTGGCGATGTATTGCTTCGTTGGTAACATACCAGGATGCATCTATTAGGGACCTTAGAGTTTTCGACTGGAAGCGTTAAACTATTTCAATGTTGAAATTACTTGCTGTTCCCCATAGTTGGATTCCGTATAATCCGATAGAGTGTAATTTTGTTCTGCGTGCTTAGGTTAGAACGTCGACCAACGAACCAGTAGAATTTTTTGAGTTTAGCCTTGAGTTGCTTCGATTGGTCTATGTTGTGTTGTTTCCATGTTAGTCTCCTGTCGAGAGTCATGCCCAGGTATCTGACTGAATCCTTGTTAGGAATTGTTATATTGTTAATGGTCACCTGAGGGCAGGTTTGTTTTCGCAGCGTCAAACTGTTTCGCTGTTATATTAGAAACAAAACATGAGTTTCCAGTTTTCCTCGATGCTTTCCTTAGCAGAAGTTTGGTTAACTAATTTTATGAAACAGTATTTTGAATTATCCCTTCGTGCAGCAAAATCCGCTTCAGTCGCACGAGCCATGGAACTTAACAAGGTCAATGTTGGTAAATTTTTTCATCCGTTTCATGACCTTGTAGACAAGCATAAATTTCGACCATATAAGATTTTTAACGTTGACGTGACAGGTATCACGATAGTACAAGAAAAGTGATTTCAAATTATCGGTTTTAAAGGCAGAAGACAGGTTGGTATAATCAGTTAGCGACAAAAGAAGACAGCTTTCCATAGCTGTCATCTGCGTTACTGTCTCGGGAAATTATGTTCCTTTGTTATAAATTTTTCCAAAAGTTTGGAAAATAAAATAACTGGGCCAACGATTCTATCATTTAAAATTCCTATTCGAGTATTTGCTAGAAATTACGTTTGCGGATTTGATTCTTAACACGTCTGGATTTTCACTTGCCGAGAAATGTTCATTCTGCATATCCACCGTTCCATATTTACTGAATGAGCCCTTGTCCGTAAATAATATTTTCGCAGGAAAATTACAGTTCCACTGAATTTTGCGAGACATCCATCTGTAAAATTCTCTCTTCTCGGGAAATCTTCCGCACTCAATTCTTGAACTTTTCGAAAACTGTACGGGTGTAGCTTTTCTTTCTTCAATGCTATCCATATGGTTGTTGGTATCTTCTTCTGCAGCATAATCCATGTTTTAGCTAAACACGCTGCGATGTTCTATACCCAAAGTCTGAATCATCTTGTTGAATAGTCGGACTTCACAGATTTTAATGTACTTGCATCTAATAAATTTTGGTTGATTCTACGTAATATACTTGTTCTTTGTATCCTATTCTATTCGGAGATTTTTCACGTAACGCAAGTGCATATCGGCAAGTGTGTCAAAAGTATGACATTGTACAATAGACTACGAAAAGATGATGATGTACACTACGACCACAATATACACAATACGCAGTAAGTGCATTACACACGCAATAACATGCACTGCACACAATACACACAATACAACTCGCTCAACAATAATTGCTACATTCGCATGGACATTAAAGAACAAATAAAACGAATCAAAAATAAAAGAGTTTAAAAAAGTGAAAATTAAAAAGGTCTAACAATATCTACAAAAATTTAAAAAATTTGTGGTTGGTATGATACAGAATAGCTACCATCAGCTGCAACAGCATTATCCGTGTTTGTTTGGCTGCTTTCATTCGATATGTTTGTTGTTTTCGCATGAAAATAATGTTTTGTACAAATGGTCTACATGCTTCGGTCTCCCTTGCCCATATCGCATTCGGGTTTTAATTGCTGGAATCAGTTTTATTGGGCTTTTCTCGTTATCTGAGTTCTTCTCGAAAGCCCGTTTCGTAGTTTCCCACAGTGAGTAATTGGTGTCCTCGTGAGGTGAAAGTGAGTCTAGATATTTCGAGAATTCCATATCATTGTATCCTTTATAGCCTTTTTGACGTTTTTGTTATTTCGCTCAGGACTTTTTTATTTCCTGATATTTCGTGTTTCTGCCAAATCGCTTTTGCTTCCTTCTCACATTTAATTTTTTCCAGAATTTCATTCGGTATTAATTTGTTTGTCTGGTTGTTGATTTGCAATTCGTGGTTGCTTCCACTACTTGTGTGAGTTCTGTTAAATGCTTACTCAACTTCATCTGGTGTCTTGTTATTACTAGTACATTGCCTAAATAATTGTTTTATTGCAGAGTGATGTTGACTTACTGCAAAAGACTCGTTTGCGTTATATTCAATTATTATTGGAGTATGATCAGAGACGAGTCTTAGGTTTCCTGATATTCTTAGTTTGTTTAGATCTGTATCATTTGTGACTGCAAAGTCAAGCACATCCAGTGTTTTATTGAGTTCTGTTGATAAGTGAGTTAGCTCGTCAGCTGACCTTAAGGTTACTCCTAATATTACTCTGAGAGTGTACTTCCAGTATTCTAGTGTTATTTTATATTTTAATGATGCGTACAATGTTCAAATTTGGAAAGAATTTGTATTTGTTTGTACTGAGACGGTTGTAACTTATACGTGACCCTGATTAATTTGGCTATGGAGGTAGTGTTTAATGTTATTCTTAATTATTATTGCTGAACCTCCATGTGCTCTTCCTGATGAGCATACAGTATAGTGTGATATTTTTATGTAACTCTATTTGTTGTATAATGTATTATACAAAATGTTTTTATTTCATGTATTCTCTTTTGTAGCCCATTAGCGTCTCATGCTCTTATCTTTAATATATCCATTGATTTATTTTTGCATTAGTGCGCTGCTGATAAGTTGTAGCATGGCTGATATTTCTTGCACTTGTTGCTTTAATAGCGAATTCTGTTTAATTCTGTTAAATCCATGTTTTTCTATAGCTTGCCTCACGTAGCTCTTTAAATTCTGTTTAGATTCATTGCTCCAGATTAATAACTCTAACGGGACCCGCCTACGGCACTGGAGCTGCCAGGATGGCGAAGATGCGGGTGGAGGTACTAGAGAAGGAGATCGAGGTCTTGCGGAAAGAGCAATCAGGAAAGGCCGGGTGTGTCCGTTAGGAGAATGCACGGTACTCGCTCATGTACCTTGTCTTGTAAAGGCGTCGCTCGCACCTTGTCGCCAATAAGTTCGTTTATCTTATTGGCAGCTACTTTCACTTCGCTGCCAGCCCTCATTTCTATCAAGATGTCCCCAGCTCTTGTTCTACGAATGCCCGAGCTTTCCTTAAGAACATCCTTCGCCACCATGAGATCTTTATACACCTGAAGCCATTCCTTGCCCTCTCCTACTGTTACGCCACGAGGCTTGCCACAGACTGTGTTTTCTAACCGTCGCTCGCGGTCCTACAACGTCGCAGACGGATCGTCGCGGCTGCCCGGCAAACGAACATTGTAGTGGCAAGCGCATGGTTCACTAAGCAAGGCGACCTCCAGAAACGTCGACTCGTGGCCGTTATTTTACCTCGCGTAAAAGAATGTGGCGTGATCCGAACGTAGTGGGGGTCGCCTTCCAGAAAAGACCAAAATAATCGAAGGGCGGGCAGTACCTTCTGACGAGTCGAACGTGACACACCGAACATATCAGACCAATAGCAAACGAATTTATCTAGAGATCAAAGTCGAGTCAAATTTCTGTAACATCTTCATCAGATTATTGTAAAATATATTGTTCTATGTTAACCTGTTAATACAGTGTTACATTCATTAAACCACCTCTGTTATCCTAAACGAAATAGTCGTTCCCCTGTTTCGAGAGGAAATTCAAAGAGCTCGGGCCTTCACTAATGAGGATCACTAGTCTGAAAACAAGGCAGAGAAAGGCAACCACGGTTGCGGGCAATGCCACCAATCGCCCTTGAAGTCGAACACAAGAGAAAGAAGGATGCGAAGAGACCAGTTGCTGCCAAGGCGCCTAGGACCTCACAACGATGTCTTCGGTTTAGGACGCGATGGAGAGCGGATGTGTTGACGGGTTGCTCCCGATAGCCGAGTATATGTACGAGGACGTAGGAGCGTTTGAGATGGGTGTGATTGTTATAGGGTGTAATGGGTCAATGAGGCGGGAAGTGTAGTGTAATAATAATTGTAAGGAAGTAGTGAAATGAAATGAGAGGTATGAGTGGACTGAGGTGGCAGGAGAATGCATGGGAGTGAAATAGTGTTGGGTGATGCGGGGGAGAGTGAATGTGTGGAAATGGAAATAGAGTTGGCATGTATGATGATTGAGTAGGTGAGCAACAAGACGTTTGTGCGTAATGGGGTGATAATATCCTCACTGAACAAGAATAAGTAAGTGGAGGATGTAATAGGAAGTGTGCAAGAAACAAAAAGTACGGTTAGTAATCGTTAATTTGAATTTATCCGTTATTAGCGACCTCGGATAAAGTCAAATAAACATCTAGACAAGACCCCATCGACTATAATGGCAGATCCACGCGTCACGGTAATTAGTCGCTTATATACATACGCGATAGTGGATAACTGCAAATAAATAAACAATAACGTGAGCATGTCGTGTGAGTCGACACGATGTAAGTCCCTATTTTTAAGGAATAAAGTCGGGCCGGCCAGGGTTCTTATACTTATAATATTTATTTGGCCATTTATTTATTGTGACACGAGCCGAACAAGGTTCTTTGGAATAAATAAATAACTAATAGGGTGCCGAATAATGAGGGGGCTGTAGGAGTTACGTGGTGATTAGTAGGTTGGAGTATGTAACGGTTGGATATAAGCACCGCTATAATATTATAATATTTTGTTATTTTATTTATTCTTTTAGTTTATTTTACTTCTTTATTTATAACTTTATATTGATTAACTAGTAATTGTTTTATTCGTTTTATTTATTTATTATTTATTATTTAAATTATTTATTTATTTATTTTTATTTATTTATTACTTATTATTTATTATTTATTATTTATTTATTGATTTATGGTATTTATTACTTATTGTTCATTATTTATTATATATTGTTGTTATTTATCTATATTGTGGCGTTCTTGGCGCGCATCATCGGGTCTTTAGCAGTATGCAAGCGTTTGACAGGGGAAAATTAGATAGCACAATTACTGTAAATATAATCATTGTTTGGCTTATTTGTTGACGACCTGGTGATGTTTATGGACTTGCTTATTACATACAATATGGACAGACGGTCTAAGGTAAAAAAACGTACGGCGCAGGGGGTTTCGGAACCCCCAGGCCCCGTCGGGAACACGAGTGGCTTACCAGGCTCGACCCGACGGTCATCATGTTACTGGAAGAACGGCGGTGGGGGCGTGGAACACCAGGCACCCCCTTGTGCGGTAATAGCTACTGGGGAAAAGGAAAAGGAGAAGGGCAAACTAAAGAAGACGACAGCGGGAGGAGAGAAGCTGAGGATGATGTCTGACGTGAAACCGAATGAGAATGTGATAATCTCGGTTATTCCGAGGAAGGATGGTGGAGTATTTCTGCCCCTTTAAACCGAGTAAGAGGCTTCAGAGGAGCCCTGATTAGTGAAAGGACGGAGGTTGGAGTGATTGAGGAATCGGAGGGGTGCTTTGGGACTAGAGGGAGCGACCACAGTACGCCCGTAGCAGGGATAGGGCTGGCCTATGCTAGAATATTGACCAGGAGGGTGGTCGAGAGGAACGTCAGCGCGAAATCCACGAGATCGGCTATGGCTAGCGAAGCCGAGGATAGTGCGAGAGACGATACGCAGATTAGCGATGCTGACGACGAGGATCTTCTGATCTCCAGGGCTGAGTTGAAGGGGCTCACACAAGCCATGGTAGGGATGGTTAAAATGTTCAACATGGTGTTGAAGAGGCTGTTGAAAGTTGGACAAAGAGAAGGATGAAGGGATAAGGGCGATAGGCAACATGATGAAAGGTATCCTATCTACCTTGGAGCAGTGTGGGGAACACAAGGAGAGAAGAAGAAGGAGAAGGATAGAGCCTGCCGAGGTTGTGAAAAGGGCAGACAGGGCAGAAGTGGAGAGGGAAGTGACGATAGCCAAGGGCGGATATTCAAAAAGAAAGGTATTATCGCCGGCTGAAGGTATCAGAGCTGAAGAGTATAAGAGACCCCGAAGAGGAGAGGGCACATACGCTGAGGCGTGTGGGAGGGAGAATGGAGTGATAAAGGGTGACTACAGCGAGGACTCCGAAGGTTGGGTGAGGGTAGAAAAAGGAGGAGGGAGAGGAGAGCTCGCTTAGAGCAAGCTACACCGATGGTGCGCCCGGCAAGCAACCGGCGAGTTGGTACTGAAGAGAGAGGCGTACCAAGAAACCGGAGGAGGAAGGAAGCCATACTAATTAAGGTAGAGGATGGTTGTAAATGGCTTCAGGTGTATAAGAGGATAATGGCGGCGAGGAGTTCATTGGAGGGAGCCACGGCGGTCCGTAGGACGAGAGCGGGCCATATCCTGATTGAATTCGACAGGACGGTGGTGGTCAGCGAGGCGGCGGCTAAATTGAGAGCCGGCTTGAGTGATAGTATGGAGGTGGCCGTTCTGGTGAACAGGGCGACTCTACAAACAAGAAACATCGACACCCTCACCAGCAGGGAAGAGCTGGTGGAAGAAATCAGGCCACACTAGGGAATCGAGGAGAGTGGGAAGGTGGAAATTAAATCTATAAAGGCGGCACCATGGGACACGCAAGAGGCGGTAGCTGTCCTCCCGGTGAGTGGAGTTCCTAGTGACGAGAGAGAAAGGAGATTGAGAACTGGGCTAACGATAGCCTCCGTTAGGCAGTTAGCTAATGTTCGGCGCTGTTACAGGTGCCACATGTTGGGGCACGTGGCGGCAAGGTGTACTGTTGCATGTCCTGGCAGAAAGTTGTGTAGGAGGTGCGGCAGCGCTGAGCATAGTATGAAAGATTGCGATAGAGAACCGAGACGCGCCATGTGTCTGAAACACGGTGGTATAAATGCAAGGCATGTAATGGGTTCGTTGGCGTGCCCTATGGTGCGCTTAGGTGGTAGGAATAGACGGGTGCCCAATTAGTGTCTTACAAATAAACCTGAACAGGTGCAGGCCTGCACAAGACCTGATGATGCAGTGCGTATGTGAAAGCAGGGTGGACATAGTGGTCATCTCCGAGCCCTATAGGCAGTTGCCTTATTTATTTAATGACGAGGGTGGGGATGCATCGGTATGGGTCACCCTATTTAATGGAAAACATGCGACGAGCGAGGCGCTGATAAGAAATGTAGGGATTGTAGGGGTCAGGGTTGGTGATGTGCTTTGCGTCAGTGGGTATTGTTCCCCCAATACGGGCAGGAACCAGTTCAACGATTATTTGAAGGAACTGGAAGGGGTCATAAAGGAAGGGAGGAAAGGAGCACCGGCGATTATGGTTGCCGGTGACTTTAATGCGAAATACAGCAGCTGACAATGCTCATAGAGAGAAGCATGGTCACGATCCATTCCATAGGGATAAGTATGGCTTCAGGAGAAAGAGGGGGACTCTTGAAGCCCTGGATAGGATCGTCGCAGTTGATGAAGAGTGTAGAAGGAAGGGCCCGGTGTGTGTTCTGGTCGCCCTTGATTGTGAAGAACACCTTCAACGCTCTAAGGAGGGAGAGGATAATGGAGGAGATCCGAAGGAGACGGCTACCGGGACGGTTACAGGAGTTGTTAGCGGACTATCTGGCTGAAAGGAGAATATTGGTACACTGTCGGGACGATGTCGTAAGGAGGAACGTCTACGCAGGGGTCCCGCAGGGGTCGGTCTTAGGACCGTTACTGTGGAATCTAGTGTATGACAGGGTGCTGGAGGCGCTGGACCGGGAGAAGACGGAGGTTATTCTCTTAACAAGGAAGAGGATTCCGAAGATTTTTAATGTTGACGTGGGGGATAGGGGGGGGGGAGATTTCCACTAGCCGTGTTATGAAGTACTTAGGGGTAGTGTTGGATAGTGCTAGGGGATTCTCCCCCACCTCAAAGCAGTTTGTGATAAAGCGGAACGGTTCTTGGGCGCCATACGGAGCCTACTCCCAGACGTCGGCGGGCCCAACGATTTAGTCAGGAGACTGTATTATGGTATCTGGGAGTCTGTGGTTCTATATGGCGCACCGATATGGGCCTCCTCCCTGGGAAGAGAAACAAATAGGACGATCATGAGAAGGGCATAAAGGGCGGCGTTGATCCGTATGTCTACCGCCTACCGTACGGTGTCACATGGGGGTCTGTGTGTGCTTACCGGTAGCATGCCGATTTACATCAAGGCATGGTTGCGGTGGAAGCAGTATGGAGTGAAGAGGCGGATCAACGAGAGCCCTGAAGAAATGGCACATGTTGGGCAAGAAGAAATGAAGGATTTGGAGACGGAGGCAGAGGACAGGTGGAGATTGGAGTGGGCGTTCCACAACCCCCACAATTGAACTACGAGACTGGTAGAAGATCCGCTGATCTTCTACAAAAGAAAGAGGAAGATCAACTACCATACGATGCAGATCCTTACGGGACACGGTATCTTTAACTGTTACCGTCATAAGATCGGCAAAGAGTCTCACACCAGCTGTTGGGATTGTGGTGCGGTGATGGATGACGCCGAGCATGTGCTATTTTGGTGCCTTAGATGGACGGAGGAGAGAACGGAGTTGGAGGTCGAGATCGGTGAAGATCTTCAATTGGAGAACCGAGTCGTTGAGAAGATGGCAGCAGAGGAGCGGTTGTGGAACAGGTTTCATGACTTTTGTACAAAGGCGACGAAATGCTGGCTTTCTAAGGAAAGGGCGGTGGAGGTCAGGAGAAGATGGGAAGGAAGGAGGAGAAGAATGACCGGAGTCGAGGAGAGAGGATAAAGGATCGGGTACGTGGTGTAGAGGCCAACCTGAAGTAATGTCGAATGACTGTACCCGGTTGGTGCCTCGAGTACCGTAGCAGAGGGAAAATGAGGAGGGGTTTTTAGTGGGTATGGCGATGTCATCTGCCGAGTCCTACATAACCCGGAGACGCGGGTCTTTGGGTATGCGTAAAAGCGTTTTCCCCTCCTCGCTATTAAAAAAAATAGGACCTCACAACGAACTCCAACAGGAGGGCCGGTGCAGGAGACCAGGAAGATGGTGCTCCCACTTCCTCCGCGGTCATCTGCGGTGACCCCAACGCTGAACGAGGGGAGGAAAACATCATAAGCTGAAGTGCTAGCGACGGCTACGACAGAAAGCCGAATTCGGCATTGAACGAGTTAAAATCAAAATGGCGATGACTGAGATTATCATTCTAGAAGTTCCCGTAGACAAAGAGAGGAAGAAGGCACCCGCGCTTACAGCATGGTTGACACAGGTCCTGGATCTGACCACGATGAAAGTTGCGGCCCCAACGGTGGAGCTGAGGGTAACTAAGATTGACATCTCGGTCGGCAAAGAAGAACTTCGGGACACCCTGGAGAGGGCCGGAGGATGCAAGGCACTGGAAGTTTGAGTAGGAGACATGAAGACTTCCAGAGGTTGGGTCAGCCTGGATAAGATGCCCAACAGTAACAGCGGGGAAATTAAGTCAAGCGGGAAGAGGGTCGAAGTCTCCCCGAAGAAACTAATAGAAGCTACAGATGCTTAGAACTGGGACACGTGAGAGTGACCTGCAGATCTACGGTAGACCGGGGGCAGCTATGGTACAGATGCGAAGGCATGGGTTACCAGGCCAAGAGCTGCTCTGCCACCGTGCCCGGGGGCCCGCTCTGTGAGTCGCTTGGTGCGCCACCCACAGAATGGGAGAGGCGGCATGCGTTCCGCCGAAAACTAAAGGGATGAGCCGGATTCGGGAGCCTGCTACGGGCAGGAGACAGGGCGACAACGCGAGAGATCTACCGCAAGAAGAGGAAAGAATCACGAGTGGGGCAGATGGCCAGGGGGAAGCCATGGATATGGACTTAGTAAAGTAAATAAATTCATGCGGCTCCACCAGACCAACTTGGAGCGATCGAAACGGGCATAAGACCTGCTCTTCCAGGCGATAAGGGAGAGCAGGGTTTTTCTGGCAATGGTAGCCGAGCCCTATTGTATACTAGACACCCCTGACTGGGTCGCAGACCTGAACGGCTTAGCCGCTATGACGTGGATGTCAGCACCGAGCACATCGGCCGCAGAGATCCTGCTCGAGCAGGGCAAGGGGTATGCCGCGATCGAGTGGGCTGAGATGGTAGTGGTGGGCATATATGTTTCCCTGAACAGTGGCCTGGTCGCGTTTGAGGAGTTCCTGGACGTGTTTAGCGATTGCGTGAGACGATACCTTTCACGTCAGGTCCTCGTCCTGGGAGACTTTAACGCTTACTCCTCGCAATGGGGAACACAAGGACAGATGCTCGGGGCCGGATGCTATCAGGCTGGGCTGCGGGCCTCGGGCTCCTCTTACTTAACAGAGGCTCGACCAGCACATGCGTGGCATGGAGAAGATGTTCCGTCGTCGATATTACATGGGGTACCCCCAATGCCTTCCGGCGGGTCTCAGGCTGGAAAGTAGCCGAAGGGGTTGAGACTCTCGCAGTCCACCTGTATATATTCATCGAGGTCGGCCCGGAGACAATACCCGCGAGACAGACCTGCGGCATTAGGGGAATGGAACTCTCCAGCCCGCCACCAAGATGGCGCCTCAAGGATAGAGACAACGAGATGCTCCAGACAGCAGCCAGTGACGCGGCCTAGAACTGGGACGCCCGTACAGAGAAGACAAACATGTAGGAGGAGGCGGAGAACCTTCGCCGAGACGTCAAAGCGGCATGTGATGCGTCAATGACGCGCTCCGTGCCAGGGATTAGACTGGTGGACCTGAAGATCGCAAAGCTACGGATAAAGTGCATTCGGGCCCGCAGGCGGTTCTAGAGAGCCCGCTGTCGGCGGCTTTATGACGAGGAAGAAATCTACTTTTGAGTCTGTACGATAAATTGTTTTACTAATAGTGAATAGAAAAGAGGTCTTCTAACACTCCATACATCTACCCATGTTGATGGGTTATTATTAATTATTATTAGCCATAAGTATATAGGAGGGAAGTATTTGCGCACTTTTACTCACTGGCGTTTACTGGAGAACTAAGCCCTTGCTTGTGCAGTGTTAGGAGGTTACGAGTGTTAGGTTCTGACCTATCAAACCTGAACAGGCACCTTGGCCGACATCACACGGATGCTCGCATCCAGTGGGGATGTCAATATTGTGAAAGGAGTTTCCCGAAGCTCCATGGGGCAAAATGCCACATTCCAAAGTGTAGTGGCACTAGTCAAAGGAAAGAAGGAGCGTACAAATGCAAATTTTGCCCCATGAGCTTCTGTACTCAGAGAGGATTATCCACCCACGAATGGCATGCGCACTCTGCCATGAGAAATGAAAAAAGAAGGAGAACGGGCTCTTGTGAGAGCTCGATGAAATTTATAACAGTGAAAAAGTGCCAAGTGTTGAAATTAGCAATGTCCTCACTAACAGGACAGTTGAACAAATAAAATACAAGAGAAAGATATTAAAAATAGCTAGTGAGAATACAAGTCCTCAAGAGTTTGCCGAGGAGACAGAGGGAGGGTGCGATCCCGTTAATTCAGGCAATGCGCGGACATGCGTTTAGCCTGTAACTAGCGGGGAAACATATAATGAGAAGCCTACCCATCAGTGGAGACTCCAACTAGAGTACGAAATAGAGAGAGTAACCGAGGTGCCCCCGTCGTTGAAGGAGGTTAACGCTCGGTTAACAGATATTTGGGCAAAATACAAGGAAAATAAAGAAGTCCTAACAAATAATTAAAATGAATTTATTTACACATCTCTATATGGAGCGCTAGAGAATGTTAAAATTAAAAATGACAAAAACAAAAGTAATTCAAAATCCCAAAATAGAAGATATTATAATAATAAGAATAATAATAGAAATAAAGGGAAGGAATACTCCTACGCACGTTGCCAGGAGTTGTTTAAGGAATGTCTAAGAAAGTTGTCCGACGTTGTCGTTAACAACGATCGTGCATACCTGGAACCAACCAGGCAGCCACCGGAAGAGAGTGAAGTGAGGACGCTCTATGAAGATTTATGGCGTCGGGCAGAACCAACCAATCCCCCAATCCCAGGAAGTAGAACCTCTGAGCTGGTAATAAACGAATTGTTTCCGCCGATAACCGCCGAGGATGTGAGCGAGAAACTTAATAAAATTAGGAAAAAGGCTGCGGCAGTAACGGATGGATTTCAAAAAGAACATTTAATGATATCTGGCCTGCCCGCAATACTAGCTAAAATTTGTAATATATTAATGTATAGTTCCCATTTTCCGACAGTATGAAAGGAAAATAGGCCTACACCAATTTCAAAGCAAAGAAACCAAGCAACCAGGTGGAGCATTGGAGGCCTATAACAATAGGCCCCATTCTCGGCCGAATTTTCTTCTCCATCCGCGGCGGAAGGATGAGAAAAGGTATTGTGTAAAATTTAAGGCAAAAAGGTTTTACATCTGAAAATGGATGTAAAATAAACATCGATCTATTGAACGCTGACTTAAATTATAGTAAAAAAAATAACGGGGGGATATTCACAATTGTGGATATCTCCAACGCATTTGACACAATATCCCATTCGGAGTTAAGCAGGGTGACCCTCTATCGCCACTGCTATTCAACTTATGCCTAGAACCGCTGCTGGAAATGATTGAGGAGCAAACCCGTGGCATCATTGTCAGTTGTGAAAGAAAAATATCGATCCTGGCTTTCGCTGACGACATTGTTCTACTTGGTGAAGATGAGAGGGAGGCACAACAAGAATTAATATGCTCCATTAATATCTGAAGAGCCTGGGGATGAACATATCTGGTGAGAAGAGCCAAACGTTCCAGGTGGTCGCCAAAAAGGACACATGATTCACAAAAGAACCGCGAATTAGGCTCGAAAATGTCAACATACCAACGGTTGACCCAGATGAGGCCTTCAGGTATTTAGGCGCCAAAATGGGGCCTTGGAACGGTATCCATTGTGGCATCATAGTGCTAGAAATTCTGAGCATGGTCAGAAGAGTTAGAAAATTCTCTCTGAAGCCATGTTAGAAAATTGAGTTAATTATGAAGTACATCTTCCCTCGATAT
>NW_022884326.1:0-26909 GCF_011952255.1 Bombus vosnesenskii | reverse complement strand
AAGAAACATTTTCTAATTGTATACTTAAATTTATCGATCAATTATGAACATGTAACAACATTTATTTCTTTCAACTACTAATTTTTAAATCATCTGTTGTTCGGTTAATTGAAGGATGTCGGCTTTCTGTAGAAGTATTTCATATTTATTATTTAATTATGAATAAGGAAAAAACATACAAAATATAGTTTTTAAACGGTTTATTATTTATAAAGAGAAACTTTGACTCAGGATATATATACTATATATATACTATTTACTTGCAATTTTTTTTTTAAGACTTCAAAGTCGAAACAAGCACAGGAAATTTCCAAGCCGGTTAACAGAAACTTGAATGAGACAAAAATAACCTTTAGATCAATATATGTTCTTCTTCCCCCTGTTGCTTCCACGTAACTCTTATCCTATTGGTGGAGCTGTGCTGATATGTGAAATTATGACTACATAAAAACATCCGGAAAGACTCATTGAATGATTTTATAGTTTAAGATTAATAAATTTCCATAAATTAAAGTTGAAAATTTATGAGAACATGTTTTCTGTAACAAAACTTACTAAAAACAAACTAGTAAGGTTTATAGATTCTTTAATGATTATGTATGTATTCATAAACTAGTTCGATAAACATCGTTCGATAAAACGTCGAACAACACACAACATTGAAGCGCGAAATTTCAAATTCAAGGAAAGATAAATAACAAATATTGCGAACAAATGATATTAAATTTACAATAATCTCATGTAAGAAAAAATAAAAGGAATAAAAGTAGTACAGAAGATAGAAAAATCTATAAAACTGGTGGCTGGGAAATAGAAAATATATAAATTTATGTTATTAGAGTTTAGTACTTCTGTCGATCAATGTGTTACGACCGTTCGCGGAGAGACGCAGTCGCAGTAGCGAGAGGCGTAAATTCTCGCTACGATTCGGTGAATCGACGCCGCGAAGTAGTCGTTCCCCTGTTTCGGTTAAGATAAGAGGTGGTTAAATGAATATGACACAGTATAGTAAGTTATATTTCACCGTTTATTCCAACAACTTATAACGAAGGCAGTTACGCTGGTGCGTATGTACGAGATTTTTTTTTTATTTATTTGTTGAAATTACAATCAATTCTCGCGTTGAGAATATGTACGAGATGAATGAGTGACTGATCTGTGGGTGTGTCCTATCCGGTGGAAGGATATTGACCGTTCGAAGGATGTGAAATCAGAACTGTCTTGGGAGACGATGCTGTCTCGGAGGAAAGCTAAGGATGGGTGTGTCTAGCGCACGGGACCATCGGATTTGTTGGTGACGATTTTAGTTAGAAGAGTGAAGGAAGTGGCTTCGTTGTTAATTGGTTAACGAAGGGTCTTAACCGCCCTCGAGAGAAAGTGGTTAGTGGGAGGAAAGTTGCAGCATACGTGAGAAAAACTAACTTTCCCTTGTCCAGTCGGGGTAGACAATAGTCTTCAGAAATTCTTCGGAAACAGACGTTTGTTTGGTTTGAAGGACCTTTTCTAGGAAATCTATGAGATTTATGGAAGGTACTTGAAACTATGGAGGATACGCTGCGAGTATCCGGTGACATCTGGTTGCCATATTGCTCGCGGTGCGACGTTACAAAATGGAATAGAAAGATTATACCACAGACGAAATTATACTTTATACTTTATTATACTTTATACTTTATTATACTTTATACTTTATTATACTTTATACTTTATTATACTTTATACTTTATTATTACATTACATCAATTGACATCTTTGGAATTACAACGATTCGATACACATTTTAACGTTTTAAACGTTTTAACGTTTAACATTCAGTTAGAACTTTGTATTGATTAGAGATATTGTAACGACCAGAAATATCGATACACATATCAATACTTTTACCTCGAAATTCGTAGATTCGTACTCTTCATTGTCCATACAAATTGTGTCATATATGTCCAAACCAAATTTAATTTCCAATTTAAAACCAAAATTCTTTTTCGAAAATGGCACTTCTAATTCTTCTTATTCTCACTATTTAATTGCTAGCCGTATCAAGTAACAACGAAAAAAATAATAATATCTAAACGTTAAGCAGGTCCATATTTTTGGGGATACAATTAAAAAAGTAAATCGTCGGTGGAATATTGTTTCACCTATCAAGAATTTTGGAAGATATAATTAGAAAGGTACAACCTGGGTAGAAAATTGTACTCCTTATCGAGCATTTTTGAAAATATAATTGAGAAAGTGGAATCTGGATAGAAAATTGTTTTACCTACGAAGCATTATAAAAAGTAAGTTTAATAAAACTATACCTTGGATATTTCATATATTTTTTCATATTATACGCATTCGTTAAAATTTTACACTCCCAAACATCCTGCTATACTTGCACAAAAAAGCGCAGTCTAGTAATATCCCCCTCATTGCTCCTCACATTTTCTTTCTAATCATCTCTCGTTCGCTTTTCCTGATATTATTCTCAGCGTAAGTTCAGAGTGGCGGTTTTTAAACTCAGGAACGCGCGGCTGTTCGTTAAATGAAATATCAAACGTAAGAATTGCCGCAGTCTTAACGCGAGATAATTCATTTCGTGGCACAGAGCGCACGTCGTTGAATATTAATTCATATCTCATATAAGTTGCGAATAAAAAAAGCAGATAAAAGAGGACATAAATCCGATAATTACCGCGAATATTTACGCAATTTCAAGAAATACAAAAGAAATTTGTTTGTAAGCATGCTACTAAGTATTATTAGAAGTACTGTACTTTCGATATTTTACATATTCTTGCATATTTTCTACATTTTTCTGTATTTCTGTATCCTTAAACTTTCCGTAAACGCGTAAACGTCTGCGCTCTGACAATGACAAGGAAGATTCTACTGATAAAAATAAAGCATCGAATTTCACCGAACTCTCAGCAATGTAATTCTCAGATCATATAAATTAAAAAGAAAGAACAAAAGAAAATACAAATATATATATATATATATTTGTGTATATATATATATATATATATATATACACGTAGCCACAAATCAATTTGGATCACGACAGATAAAATAGGTAGCAATAATGTCTCCACGAACATTATCATAATTTATTGGAATTTACATAAAAGCCAAAGAATGCTATTGTTTCAATGACATGGCGTTTTGTCGAGTTAGATAAATATGAATTGTGTGTTCGGTCGTGTTTCACGCGACGAAAAAGGAAATCACAAGACAAGGTGTCGCCTCATTGGAAGCAACAAATCGCAATACGAGGGTGGAAATTGGGTGACACCGGGAGGATTACGAGGGATGAGAAATCTGTCGAGAGCGTGAAAGGCTCGCGGTCACCGGGTTTCTCCAGTTCTGTCGCTTTTAACGCCGAGTTCTTCCGCTTCGAGGATAGAAGCTGCGAAATATCGAGGCCATTGTCCAAAGATTTTCAAGAGTATCCGATGCAATGTCTTGAAATTTACGAGAGCAAGTCTGATAAATTCTTATCTCTGGTCCATTCGTGGCCAATTTTTTAATACCCTCGTAACTTGTAACGACAAATAAAAATATTGGTACAAGCCAATTTTTTTTTAGATAAAATCTTGTGTGAATTTACAAAAAATACGATTCTTCGTTTAATTCTTTTCCCTTATTGTCTTTACATATTTGGAGTTTAAACGCGTTATAAGTACGTTTTCTTTTAACATGATTACGTAGAATTCTTATTCTGAATAAATTATTTGTTTCCGCTTCATAACTGTTTCTAAATTACAGTGCATTTAATCTTGAAATGCACAGTAACATTTTATACTTTTTACGTTCTAAGGAATTTTCAGGATCGGTTAAAAATTAAATTACAGTAATGGTAATACTCAATATTAATGTCAGACGTGGATACCTCACTGTTTTGTATAATAATTTGTTATCTTGGCATCGATCAAGGTATTTAATATACAAAGCGTACAGATTAATAAAAATTTTAATTAATCCTTCTTCTATAGTATTCACCGTTCTTTTCAAGCTCGTACCATTTCAAATAGACTTTCGAATAGATTTCAAAGATTTGTCTGTTCAAATAAAACGCGATCTTTTTTATTTCCCTATCAGTCGTCCCGTTACTGTTCCGTTGTTTCCAACAGATTGCAGATTCGTTTAAAAAACATTTGTAACGAAAAACAAACCCACCCGCAGAAATGTTATTCAATATCGCATTTATAACTTTCATAGACATCCTCCTCTCATTGCTATCATTGTAAACAGATTGAAACTTCGTTTGCAAACACTCGCGATTGAAAAAAAAAGAAGAATTAATGTTAAACAATTTTATCTTGTGTTCCATTTATAATTTTCATAATTGTCTTCCCGACGTTGTATCATTTTAAATGGATTTTTTCTATCCATCTATGTTGCAGCGAGATCAACGGTCCTAATTACTAAATTGCACGATGTGTTCATACAAATTCACTTTTTATGAACGCGATGAAACGAAATGAAACCTAAGTAGAGATTTGTTTTCTCATCACGTATAACGAGTTTTATACTTTGGATAGATTGCCTCGTTGTGAGAAGGTCTTAATCGTTTATAATTGCGATTAAGTAATTGCAATAAGTCATATTTTTAAGAAACGTTCTCACATGCTGTCACACACTCTAATTAGAAAAGGATCATGAAACAATCGGTTTATGATATTATTTGTTTGTAAATCTTCCTGCTTCCGGAAACTTTTTTAAATATGAAAATATTTATATACAAAATTAAATATTTTTTTCAATATCAACACTTCTTGCGTTTATGTTGTCCTAGTCAGAATTATATTATTTCGTGTATCCTGTTGCTTTTTATATGATAGTCCTCCCGTTGGCCGCGGATTCGTTATCAAGCCTGAGGCCCTCGTCACTAGTGTCACTATCGACAATAAAGGTACCCCACCCGCGACCGGACGATGGAGAACTCCAACACGGAATCGCAATCTCCCGCGAGCCCTGCTCGGGAGGGCGCCTCGAGCTCGGACTCGGAATGTGACTCGAGCTCGGATTCGGATTCAGACTCGACATCAGAAGTGGCATCCGAACATACGTTGTCGGCACGGGATCGTAAGAGTATCGTACGCGCACTAAAGCGGTCGCTAGGGAAGAAGAAGAAGAAGAAGAAGAAGAAGAAGAAAGGACACCGGGCAACCTGGGTACCGCGCTTCAACCCCGAAGCCGCGGACGCAGATCCAGCCGCCTGGTGCACAGCCGTCGGCCTGCTCATGAGGGACCACCCCCTGAAAAACAGCGCACTGTATTCTGCCCTAAACCGTGCCCTAGAGGGTCCGGCAGCGTATTGGCCTACGCAGATAATGAACGGCGACGAGCTCACCTGGCCAGATTTTAAGGAACAATTCGCCGCGCACTTCGGTGGCCAAGAAGTAGCAGCCGCGTCGCTAATCAAGGTAGCCGAGGAACTACCGCGGGACGGCGAAACACCAGGGGCGTACGGAAATCGTATCATCACCCTCCTGGGGTCGAAGTGGCGAAATTCAACCAGGGAAGAGGTACTCGCCGCCACCGCCCTCCATCTGCTGGGCTCGCGCGATGGACGTTTTAAACGACTAGCGCTCACGAGTGACATCACGTCGGTGAAACAATTCCAAAGGGAAATGAAGCCCTTCCTATACACGGAGTGGCTAACGCCCCCGCCGTGGAGGTCATTAGCGAGCTCCGGAAACAAACGAGGCAGGTCACCCGCCCCTGGACCAGGTGTGGCCACTGCGGTATTTACGGACATCCGACATTCGAATGCCGCAAGAGGGCGAAGTGGGAACCGAAGAAGGACCCCCGACGCCCGGGGGAAAGCCGACCGGCTGCACCACCAAAAGCGTTGTGCTTTCACTGCCACATGCCGGGACACATCGCGTCTCGCTGTCCATCGCGGCGAGAAGAAAAACATTGCCCCGAGGACGAGCGCCGGGTCGATGCCTGCGTGGTGGAAGCCCCGACGGGTAGACTAAGCCAGCAGGCCACACACGAGGACGTGTAAGTGTTAGGATGACCGAGTCGGAGGCGAAAGGACGCCGGGGCCCCTCTGGAACATCAGGACAACACCCTAACCTTGCAACCTAGACCCTAATATAGCCATAACGAAACAATCGCAAGTCCAAACCGATAGCAATCATACGTCGATCGGAGGATCGTGTGTACTGAGACACTCGACCGGAGTCTTGTTTCGGTGGCGTCGTTGGGATGACGAGCAGTCTTGCTAGAGAGCTGATCGGTGAAGGAAGTCGAGTGCCTTACGAGCAGGGAGTGGTGCACGTGTGAGTTAGAGCAAGGGAACCTGTCCTCCCGTTGGTCACGGATTCGTTATCCGAAACCGAGCTGCTTGTATTATCACAAAACAAAATTGCCAGTACGTCATTTCCGTACTCTCGTCCTCGCGAAAATGGTTTTGCTCGTTAAGAAAAAACGAAGAGACAGGGAAGAGAGGGAAAAGCAAACGGAGAGCGCTTTTAAAAAGCTGGCGAACCGTGTGTTACCACAACGAGATACGCGGTGCTATTTGTCGCTTTAAATTGTGTCGCAACTCGTTTTTCAGATCTTTGCCAGGGACGCGTTAAAACACGCTGCAAATATATTTCTGGCTTTTCTGGGGTTTAACTGAAATATGACCAATAACGTTGTAAAACATATGTACTTATGACTTACAGAGTAATTGAGTGTACAAAATATATAGTATACAAAATAGCCAGCGATTTAGGGCTTTAAAAGATCAAAAGGAAAGAAAAGGAAAGAAAAGAAGAAAGATAATATGTTGTGGAAGTCTAAGTCGATCTAAGAAAATAGATAAAGGGAGGGAGGGGCAAAGCTAGTTAATCTGGAAAGAATCCAAGCGTCAATTTCAAGCATTTACAGAGAATCACTATTGAAAGTTCAAAGGCCGACTAGTGAGCTTCATCCTCTCTCATTTTTTAATCAGGCGATGGATCGACGAATCGTATTGATTTCGAGGATTATTATAGTTCTGTGGGAATTCTAAAGCGTGGTTTGTCTAATCTTGTCTCGTTAGCTACAGACTCTTTGGCGAGCAGCCTGAAACTTGATCCAGTTTCGAGAAAATGAAAAATTCGTTGTCCTCTTTGCTTCCCTGTTCCTTCTTTCCTCCTTTTTCCCTTTTTACATCGCGTTAAGACCCGTTAAATAATATTGACTGCCTGAGGACGCTGGCTGAGAAGTGCACTTTATAACTAGCTTTAAAATCACTGACGTCGATGAGGACAAAGGTAAGTTAGAGGGTCATTTATCTGAGCTGGTGTTATTCCGCTGTACAAACTATTTCCGGCCAGTACCTTTTATGTACTTTCGCTTCCGCTAACAAGCAACGCGCCATGTCCATCACTGTTCTATTATACCTTTCCGCTGTCCCGTTTAATTCATGTACGTATGTTGGGCAATTATTTATTCTTATACCTTTATCCCTAGCAAATTTATAAATTCGATTATTTAAATATTCTTTACCATTATCGCGTCTTAATATTTTTAACCTCTTGCCCGTTAAATTTTCGGCTTCATTTACGAACTGTACGAAAGAATCAAAGACCTCATCTTTTGATTTTATACAATAGATCCTAGCTATTTTACTATAATCATCGATAAATGAAATGAAATATTTTTCTCCATTGAATCCGGTAGTCTTAAAGGGACCACATACGTCCGTATGAATAATTTCCATTATTTCCTTAGCCTTAGTTCGCTTATTTTTGAAAGGTAAGTTATGCATTTTGCTTTCTATACACACCCTACATTTCAAAAGTTCCTTTTCAAATTCATTCGGTATGCCAGTCACTAGCTGCTCTTTACCCAAAATCTCTAAATATTTAAAATTTACGTGTCCTAGCATCCTATGCCATCTTTCCTTTTTACTCATACCACTACGTTCGGCGCTGTTTACCAAGTGCTTCTTCCCTTTCAATATACTTTTTATACTATATGTCCCATTCTCTCTGAACGCTACAGCTGTAAGTATATTATCCTCATCTATTACTTTCGCAATATTTCGTTTGGAAATAACCGTATTCTTATTGTCTGTTAGTTTACCTAAGCTAATCAAATTTGCGGACATTTCTTTCGCGTAAAATACTTTCCTCATATTTAATTTATTTTGTTTTCCGAATGCTTCAAAATAACTTATAACATTCCCAACTTTTGTCGCTTTTATCGGTCTATTATGGCCTAAATATATATTTACCGGTTCTTTTAGGTCGATAGATTTATCGAAATAATTTATATTATTAATTATGTGATCGGTACAACCGCTATCTAATAGCCACACTATTTCGTTCTTACTTATTTCATTCGTCTCACTGCCGTTTGCTGCGTGCGCCGTTGCTGTCCATATGCCTGCTCTTGAGTTTCCATGCTCGCCCGTGCCGGTTCATGATTGACGATGAAAGTTTCCACGTCCTCTGCTCGTATTGCGTTTGTTCTCTCTTCCTCTGTTTCGACACTTGTCGCCAACCGACTATCCTAGATTCTTCTAACATCTGGCAACAGTCTTTTGTCTCCACTAAGACCTTGACGCCCCCTGGCCCTTACACACACACTCTCATGTACAGTGTAAATGTATCACTTCCCTAACACAATTATCCCGCGTTAGGTTCAATCAGGTTAGTCCCACGCGAAATTGATCCAATCATGCGAAAACGAGTGTATTCTGATTTCTGTCGCAGATACTTCTGGCTAGTGCACTTCTTTTACGCTTCTCATCGCTACTTTTGACGAATAACGAACATGTACGGCAGTCTGAACATCTACATGAAAATGATCATGATTGCGGTCTGTGTACCGCCTGCCCTTCTTTATGTCCTTCCGTTAAAGACTGGTAAGTTGATACTGATTAATTATGCGATCGAAATCCTATATAATGGCTACAAAAAATATTTGCATCATTATTCTCGTTTCCTAATGAATCGCTGTTTTAATCACGTTTTATATTGCATCAAATTTCTGTAGTTACACGAAAGTACTAAATTATAGAAAACTTGATATACACGGATTTAATTAATTGATAAATTAGTCAATATATAGGCATTATTATTTCACGTGAAATTTTACAACGTCAAAAACCCAACATTCCTGTACGAGCAGTATTAATCACAAATTGTGAGAATGCCTACTGATAAGGAAGAAAGATAATATAGAAAACGCAGACTTATGGAAAGAGAATCCCTGACATTAGACACGAATACGCGATTTCACGAAATATTTTATGGTATATATAAGATAGAGAATATATATAGAGTACATATAAGTATATGTAATATCGGAAAATAAGGATAGAAATTTTTTTTCGACTACTTACAATTTATTAATACTAAATTGAATATACAAATCTAAATTGGACAGAGAACGATATTTAACGGAAACTAAATGCAATACTCGTATCTATATCAAATAACTTTACAGTTATTTGATCACTCTCGTCACAACGAATCTAACACACACACTCTCTCTCTCTAACAACTCTATCAATTCTCACGACTCTACTCTTCGACGACTCAATTAGCTCTGATCTTCGCCAATACGCTCCTGCCCGGTCGTGCTCGCTCTTGCTCTCGTCCTCTCACACACACACACACGCACACTTTTCGGCTCACATACTCTGGCCTCTCGATTGCCACTCCTTGAAATATGAAACCGTACCTCTGTTTTGACGCTGCTTATCCTTTCTCGCGTCGCTGTTACTAGGCGCTCTTGGATGTAAACAAACCACGAAAGACGACGTACACGGTGTTTTCTAATTTCAGCCGATCTCCAATCAAAGCTATTCTACGATATTACAATCGGCCTTTCCTGACAATCACATCTGCCCTCAGATGTGCTCATCAGCGCCGCTCGCACTTACATCACTATCGTCAGCATTCCACCATTTCATGTGATCGGCTGCCGTGGAAGTTGTACGTGGCCCTTCCCGCTCCCCCTCTCGCTGCACTATGTATCGGTCATTTCGCAGGACTTTTATCACCCGATACGGTCCAAGAAACTTCGGATGCAGCTTTAGCCCGGGACCCTTCTGCATCCTCTCGATCGCCACTAGATCTCCCGTCCTGTATGCTGTCGCCTTCTTGCGTCTCTTGTTATACGTCCACTTGTCTCGGGCTTGGATCTCTTCGATCCGTCTCTTTGCGTCTGTACGCAACTGATCTCGTTCTTCTTGGAACACCACGGCCTGTTCGCCCTCGATGCTATTGCTCTTCTTTCGCTCTTCCTCTATCTTCCTTTCCGTTGTTTGTTTACACGTTTCACTCTTGTCAGGGGCTTTGATCGTCGTGGCAGCGTCGTGACATTTTCGTAGGCTCGGTTCGTACATGGAAGACGTTAACAACTTACCATCTACCGAGACTATGATCTCTTCTTTTTCGAAGGTCTTCACGTTCATCGTGTCCTGGACAATCCCATCGTCGTCCTCGTCATCCACATCCTCTGTATATCGATATTATTGGAGGGATTCCGCACGTGCGACTTCCCTTGTCTTTTCGTTCGCCTTGCATTCACTCTCTTCGAGTCTATCCGAAAACTTGAAACAACCCTCACACCCGCAACGCTATCCTTCTCAGTAAATTCGCAAATATCATCAACAACATCCTGTTGCTGTTGTTTAGCCAGATTCTTCCTCCTCGTGATGTTCGCTAAGTCCTCCTGCTGGCCGCAAGAATCCGACGAGGACACCATCTCTTGGTCCACTTTACCAATCACCACGTGTCTTGCCACTATTCTCCGTTCCTCCGACACTTGCTGCACAGCTGCCCGATACTTCTTCAAAACTTCTGCTAACTCTTCTTTATTTTCTTCCAATTGCGACAGTAGCTCAGTTCGTTCGCGACTAGCTACATTAACACGATCTTCTGCTTCGGAACGTTGCCGCAGTACTTCCTGCAACGAAGCCTGCGTCTCATTCGGTTCTTGCTCCAGTGCCTGTTTCGCTTTAACTGCAACTGCTCTAGCGCATTCTGCATCTTCTAACTGGTTCTTCAGCTGTCGTAAAGCTGCTTTACCCGTCGAGTCACCTTTCGATCTCTCCAGCATCGTTTGAGCGTCTCTTAGCAATGCTTTGGTTCTCTTCAAATCTCTTTTTAGCCTATGTTGCATGTCCTTAACGTGTGACAAATCTATCTCACTCGCCTGTGTCTCTACATCTATCTTGAGGACTTCCGGACACTCATCGGGATTTTCGTCCTTTATTCTACTAATAAAAGATTCTCCCCCTTTTATACTTATTTCAACAGTGTCCAAAAAGTCTGCGCCAATAATAAGCGAATGTTGCATCACTGTGTCTGGAACTACGTGTATGGTTATACAGTACGACTCATTGTCTATAATAATGTTCGTCGAAAATTTCCCGAGCGTAAAATTCCTTCCGGAACCGACACCGCGAAATCCAACGATTTCCCGACTTAATCTGGGCGCTCCGATTTTCACATGCTGATCTGCTCGCATTAGAGTCAGCTCACTACCGGTGTCTATCAACGCGCTCAATTCGAAATTTTCCATCTTAACATCCTTACCACGCCTTGTTTTTAACGACCGAAACATGCTGTAAACTTTTTTTGAGGGCTCACCCAAATTGTCGCAACTTGATGCGATGTGTCCGTACTCCCTACATTTGAAGCATTTAGGTCCTCTCGACTTGCTCGGACACTCCGCACACACGTGCTCCGCATCACCGCAATTGTAGCATCGCGTCTTCCTCGCATCTCCAGATCGACCGGGTTCCTTGTTCCTCTCGGTTTCGGACAGCTTCGCCACCGGCTTTACCCTGTTACTCTTCGGCTCCTCAAATTTCGTCCTCATCTCCATATCTCTTTTTATCGCTTCGTAGCGCCTGAAACGCTCTTTTAATTGCTCGATATTCCTGGCTCCGTATAGCACAGTCTTGTTCGCGACCTCGTCGGGAATGCCTTGAATAATGTAGTCTATCAAGGATTGCGTATCAACCCTTCCTTGTTTTGCAATCCCGCACATGTGATACATATATTGTTGCAGACTCTCATCTGCTTTCTTCTTTCTATGGGATAACTCGCCATGTATCTGTTGGTCGCTTACTACATTTTCAAACTCATTCCTCAACGCCTTTTTTAGCTTTGCCCAGGACTTTGCGCATCGTTTTTGTCGTACGAAGGCCTGAGCGGAGCCTGCGAGTAATTTCTTAGCATAGGCCACCATGTGGGCGTCTGACCAACCCCACACTTCTGCCATTTCCTCGAAGTCTTCCACCCACTGATTTACACTCAGCAGATCATCCCCGCTGAATTTCTCTAATGAGTCTTCCACGTCTTTAAGACTCAACATCGAACCGACGCATACCTTCTGCTGCTACTCATCGCGGTCCTGATACACCGCTCGCGTGCCTCTCCTGTATTCTCGCGCGCCTTGTTTATCGTCCTCGCCTTCACTTTCGTCGGAGCTCTCTTCTTCCGACGATACATCGTCTCCTTCTAGGGCCGCCTGTAGCCGCGCGCGTAGTTCGGATTTTCTTCCCGTTACCTTCAACCCCAAGCTAACGAGACGCGCTCTCAGCTCTTTCGTCCTCAGCTTCTCGAGGTCTTCCTCTCCCTCTTGACTGCGTTCGGCTCTCTGCTTGCTTCTTAGATCTCGCTGGTTTGTTGGTTCTTCGCCACGCTTCGAATCCTTAGGAGTAGATCGACCAGGTTTGCACGCTCTGTTCAACCTGGCAACCAGCACTGATCTCGCACCGGATATAGGCAGATTCATCTGTGCGAGCTTACTCCTCAGCTCCTCCAGCGTCAAATCCTCTTCACCCGACAATCGTTCGTCTTCAACGTTTGCCATTTTATTCTATTCTTTTCTACTCCCGCAGAAATAGCTCCGTTAAATCGTATCGTTTCTCTGTCTTATTCAATCCCGGACGAGCCCCCACTTGTAATATCGGAATATATTAATAATGGATTGAAAATACAGATATTAGTTAGACAGAGAAACGATGTTTGATTAACAGGAAAACTAAATGCAACGCTCGTATTTACAACAAATAACTTGACAACTATTTGGTAACTCTCTCTCTCTCTCTCTCACTAGCAACTCTAACACTCGACAACACTCGCAACTCAATTCTAACGACTCCATGCTTCGACGTCTCGATCAACTCTGATTCTCGCAACACGCACACTTTTCGATTCGCCTTGGATAGCGAAACCGTCCTTCTTCTAACGCGTTTTTAAAACGCGATGGCGCTATCACTTTCTAAAAGCGTCGTCTTTAGATTTCCGATGGCCACGGGCACATCCGTCTACCAGATATACAATGTATTATAAGAGTATCATTACCATACTTTTCATGAAAAGAGCAATTTTTCTTGATAACTATACTCTGTAACATAGATTGAAGTCGCTGATTTGATCCCTCTGATATCGTTGTCTTATGAGAGTCTCGCCTGGTCTTGATTGGTTCTGTTGACTCTTATCGTTGTGAAAAATCGATTCGTTGTGTACCTTTTTTGTATAGAGAATTATTTTGTGGTAGAATATAATGTTGTAATATTTGTGGTCTTTACTTTACTAATTTTGTCACTGAGCCGCTCTTTGGTTCGTTGAGCGATTCATATTCCGCATATATTCCGTACTTGCTTCGCTTGGTACTTTTATAATTTTCGCAGTTACAATAAAAAATTTAATTCTTAACAGATTAAAGATTTAACCTCTTGCTTTATAGTGTACAATAATTCTTTTTTTTTTTTTGTATAGGTTATGTGATCCATAGTTTGAGTAAGTAGTACATATATATATATATATATATATATATATTTACGTGACAAGCTTTCATTTCAATCTATATTTAAGATTAATATTTTATCAGTTTCTGTTCGTAACAACATCGAAGTAGTCAATAAGTTTGAAGAGTATAATTAAGGAAGTTATGAAGCAAGAGGTTAAGAACAAATTCTGAAAGAGGTTATGTACAACTCAGTAGTACTGCTTTACATTACTTTGCGAATTACTTTTCAAGCATAAAAATAGTTTAACAGCCACTTATAGTTACTTCCTTACCATTACATTCATTAAATTCGTTTGATTTTGTAAACAAAATAACCACGCGGACCAGTCTCTTATTTAAAATAGAATTATTTTGTCATATATCCAACAGTTTACTTTCTCTTCGTAAATATTATTAATAATTTTATCAATTTCGTATACTTCCATACTTCGTATAAGTGACAATGAATCAGAAGAGTTTCATGGCAATATTGAACAACATACAGTCAACTACAACACCATTAGATACATCCACCATACAATC
Source organism: Bombus vosnesenskii (assembly GCF_011952255.1). Taxonomy (NCBI): domain Eukaryota; kingdom Metazoa; phylum Arthropoda; class Insecta; order Hymenoptera; family Apidae; genus Bombus; species Bombus vosnesenskii. The sequence continues at coordinate 12,644 of NW_022884326.1, read as the reverse complement.
AATTACAACACCATTAGATAACAGCAATACAATAGATTATAATTTTCTACGTGTCATTGATTCATCATCATCATTTTCCATTTTTTTAGCATATGTAAAAACCATCCAATTTAAAGTGTTTAAATAACAATAGCCTATACAATATAATTTTATGTAAAGGAATTGATTATACCGTGCTTTAAAACCGTGCTTTAAAATCGATATTCGCTGAAACAATACATCCCTCTGCGCTTCCAATTTGTTTTCGCACGAAGAATCAGTCCACTCATTCAAGGACTACGAAAGTTCTACTGGGATGAATGAAAACTTTTGTCTGACCCGGTGTGTATACACAAGATGCGCGAATCTCGAGTACAGCTTGCATTAATTAAAGTAATTGGTTGGTTTGGCTCTATATATATTCTTACTCTATATATACTTATATGTACTCTATATATATTCTCTATCTTATATATACCATAAAATATTTCGTGAAATCGCGTATTCGTGTCTAATATCAGGGATTCTCTTTCCATAAGTCTGCGTTTTCTATATTATCTTTCTTCCTTATCAGTAGGCATTCTCACAATTTGTGATTAATACTGCTCGTACAGGAATGTTAGGTTTTTGACGTTGTAAAATTTCGCGTGAAATAATAATGCCTATATATTGACTAATTTATCAATTAATTAAATCCGTGTATATCAAGTTTTCTATAATTTAGTACTTTCGTGTAACTACAGAAATTTGATGCAATATAAAACTTGATTAAAACAGCGATTCATTAGGAAACGAGAATAATGATGCAAATATTTTTTGTAGCCATTATATAGGATTTCGATCGCATAATTAATCAGTATCAACTTACCAGTCTTTAACGGAAGGACATAAAGAAGGGCAGGCGGTACACAGACCGCAATCATGATCATTTTCATGTAGATGGTCAGACTGCCGTACATGTTCGTTATTCGTCAAAAGTAGCGATGAGAAGCGTAAAAGAAGTGCACTAGCCAGAAGTATCTGCGACAGAAATCAGAATACACTCGTTTTCGCATGATTGGATCAATTTCGCGTGGGACTAACCTGATTGAACCTAACGCGGGATAATTGTGTTAGGGAAGTGATACATTTACACTGTACATGAGAGTGTGTGTGTAAGGGCCAGAGGGCGTCAAGGTCTTAGTGGAGACAAAAGACTGTTGCCAGATGTTAGAAGAATCTAGGATAGTCGGTTGGCGACAAGCGTCGAAACAGAGGAAGAGAGAACAAAGGCAATACGAGCAGAGGACGTGGAAACTTTCATCGTCAGTCAAGAACCGGCACGGGCGAGCATGGAAACTCAAGAGCAGGCATATGGACAGCAACGGCGCACGCAGCAAACAGCAGTGAGACGAATGAAATAAGTAAGAACGAAATAGTGTGGCTATTAGATAGCGGTTGTACCGATCACATAATTAATAATATAAATTATTTCAATAAATCTATCGACCTAAAAGAACCGGTAAATATATATTTAGGCGATAATAGACCGATAAAAGCGACAAAAGTTGGGAATGTTATAAGTTATTTTGAAGCATTCGGAAAACAAAATAAATTAAATATGAGGAAAGTATTTTACGCGAAAGAAATGTCCGCAAATTTGATTAGTTTAGGTAAACTAACAGACAATAAGAATACGGTTATTTCCAAACGAAATATTGCGAAAGTAATAGATGAGGATAATATACTTACAGCTGTAGCGTTCAGAGAGAATGGGACATATAGTATAAAAAGTATATTGAAAGGGAAGAAGCACTTGGTAAACAGCGCCGAACGTAGTGGTATGAGTAAAAAGGAAAGATGGCATAGGATGCTAGGACACGTAAATTTTAAATATTTAGAGATTTTGGGTAAAGAGCAGCTAGTGACTGGCATACCGAATGAATTTGAAAAGGAACTTTTGAAATGTAGGGTGTGTATAGAAAGCAAAATGCATAACTTACCTTTCAAAAATAATCGAACTAAGGCTAAGGAAATAATGGAAATTATTCATACGGACGTATGTGGTCCCTTTAAGACTACCGGATTCAATGGAGAAAAATATTTCATTTCATTTATCGATGATTATAGTAAAATAGCTAGGATCTATTGTATAAAATCAAAAGATGAGGTCTTTGATTCTTTCGTACAGTTCGTAAATGAAGCCGAAAATTTAACGGGCAAGAGGTTAAAAATATTAAGATGCGATAATGGTAAAGAATATTTAAATAATCGAATTTATAAATTTGCTAGGGATAAAGGTATAAGAATAAATAATTGCCCAACATACGTACATGAATTAAACGGGACAGCGGAAAGGTATAATAGAACAGTGATGGACATGGCGCGTTGCTTGTTAGCGGAAGCGAAAGTACATAAAAGGTACTGGCCGGAAATAGTTTGTACAGCGGAATAACACCAGCTCAGATAAATGACCCTCTAATTTACCTTTGTCCTCATCGACGTCAGTGATTTTAAAGCTAGTTATAAAGTGCACTTCTCAGCCAGCGTCCACGGCAGTCAATATTATTTAACGGGTCTTAACGCGATGTAAAAAGGGAAAAAGGAGGAAAGAAGGAACAGGGAAGCAAAGAGGAAAAATGAATTTTTCATTTTCTCGAAACTGGATCAAGTTTCAGGCTGCTCGCCAAAGAGTCTGTAGCTAACGAGACAAGATTAGACAAACCACGCTTTAGAATTCCCACAGAACTATAATAATCCTCGAAATCAATACGATTCGTCGATCCATCGCCTGATTAAAAAATGAGATAGGATGAAGCTCACTAGTCGGCCTTTGAACTTTCAATAGTGATTCTCTGTAAATGCTTGAAATTGACGCTTGGATTCTTTCCAGATTAACTAGCTTTGCCCCTCCCTCCCTTTATCTATTTTCTTAGATCGACTTAGACTGCCACAACATATTATCTTTCTTCTTTTCTTTTCTTTTCTTTTTTTCTTTTGATCTTTTAAAGCCCTAAATCGCTGGCTATTTTGTATACTATATATTTTGTACACTCAATTACTCTGTAAGTCATAAGTACATATGTTTTACAACGTTATTTGTCATATTTCAGTTAAACCCCAGAAAAGCCAGAAATATATTTGCAGCGTGTTTTAACGCGTCCCTGGCAAAGATCTCAAAAACGAGTTGCGACACAATTTAAAGCGACAAATAGCACCGCGTATCTCGTTGTGGTAACACACGGTTCGCCAGCTTTTTAAAAGCGCTCTCCGTTTGCTTTTTCCTCTCTTCCCTGTCTCTTCGTTTTTTCTTAACGAGCAAAACCATTTTCGCGAGGACGAGAGTACGGAAATGACGTACTGGCAATTTTGTTTTGTGATAATACAAGCAGCTCGGTTTCAGTGAATTAAACTTGACCCCAAGCTTCTACTTATCTACCTTCCTTTCCTTTATTTTCCCTTCTATATCGGTTTTGCGGTTTTCCACATTTCCATCACAATAAACCATGTTTTTTCTCGATTTTACATGTTAGACAATGATTCACGGCAAAAGCGTCGACTGTAAAAATATTTGTAGTTTGCAATAGCAACAAGTATGTTTTCTCAAATAGAAAATATTGGGAGCGTACACGCTGGCAAAACAATTCATGAATAGCTCGTCCTCTGCTTGTTATTTGTTTCGATACTGTTAGCAAACAAATTCATGAAACATACTGGTATAGCGTAAAATGAACATAAAAGTTTTGCGTACACTTGAGAGCTGAACTTTGGCTGTTATACGTATATTATATATATACGCACACAGTTATGTATATGTATATATATGTCGGAGATGAAAGAACACCGGAGCCTTTGGAATTTTGGATAATCCCGCAACATTGTAACCTAGAGTCTACTATAGCTGTAATTGAACAATTGTAGTTATTCAATCCGATTGTAATTGTTCGAGAGTTGTGATAATGAGCTTGGGCTCGAGGCGACAGTCAGTCGCCGAACGTAGCCGCGGTCACGGGATGAACGCTTTGCCTAACAAAGGTATGGAGTAATTCTATAGCTCTCCTCAAAAGAAATATTCGTGGCGACACGCGACAGTAAACATTCCAACGGTTTCTGTCCCGTGGCTCGCCACACGCAGACCCTATTCTTCGAGTAAGATGATTGCCAGATGTCGATGCGTCTCCGCAGTACATGTTCGGCTAGCCCGAGGGCCCGTTATAAATCTTAAGGTTTAGTTAACTAAAGTCCTTCGAACAGACAAACAGTCTTTGTCCCGACTACGGGAAGATAGGGGAGACATATTTTTCAACGAGCGGCGTCTCCCACTAGCAACTTTCCCTCGAGGGCGGCTAGCATCTTTTTCTAACCACCGATATGGAGATTGACCAATTAGCAGCAACGCCAATTTCCCTTACTTTCTGAACGAAGGCTTTTCTCGACGAATCCGATGATCTCGTATCCTTAGACACACCCCATTATAGTTTTCCTCTGTGGCATCATCGAGACGGGAGATTCATTCTCTCTCGCGATCCCGTCGACTAAAGAGTAACGTCTTTACACTCAGCAATTATTTTCACGTTGTACCAACAAAGAGTCAGACTTAGATTCTGCGAGAACGTCCAACTATCATCCCGTTGGCCGCGGATTCGTTATCGAACTTGAGACCATTGTCACTAGCGCCCAAACGCCGTGGTAGATTGTCGAATCCGTGTTACCCATACTTGCGTCAATAAATCGTATCTTTGTCACACCGCAACGATGGCTACCTTCAATGAAGACTCATCAAACACCAACAGCCCTATCCTCAACGCTACCCCGACATATCTAATAATGCGAGATCAGAACGTTTAGCTTCAAATAAGAATTATGTAACTACAGATTGCACAGGACGACGGTGGCTATGTGGTTACTGTAGCTGACTGCAAACACATAGGTTGGCGGTTGGAATCCATTGCCGACTCGATTTTGACATAAGTGTGTTCAGGATCAGAAGTGAAATGTGATGTGTGTGAGAATGCGTACTTGGGCGACGCAGCTTCTACGTCTTAGGTCTCTCTAGGAAATTACCTCACGAGATGTGAAAAATAAAAATAAAAATGCAATAAAGAAAAAATAAAAAAAGTAAGAAAGAAAAAAAGCCTACCTATGAAAACAATATAGAAAAATGTGAAAAAAGCCTACCTATGAAAAGAATATAGAAAAAATGTGAAAAAAGCCTACCTATGAAAACAACATAGAAAAAACAAAAAAAGGAAAAAGGAAAAAAACTTTCTCCTCATATTCGTAATACTTGTAACACAGCAACGTTGATACTAATCCCGAACAACGAAACGAAGGTCACCTGTTATCAAAATGGTTGTGAAGAAGGATAAGGAAGTGAATATCCGTACTGTCATTGTCTTAGTGTAGTAGTCCAGCTACAGATTCCAGGATTACATCCCCCCGTGGCCCCGTAGTCCATATTTTTTGATAATTCCTACAATAATATTACATAATTATACTTACAGATTTTTATGCCAATTTATCTGCGAGAATATGTTTAAAAAAGTAAAATCCCGGTAAAAGACAAAAGGGTAGACATTTGCATTACCTATTAAGTATTATAGAAAAATATTAGAGGAAACATATATATTTTATCGTCCTCTCCAAGGTCGGTGCAGCTGATATATAAAGGGGGTCCTATCCAAGGTCGGTGCTGCTGGTATATAAAGGCGGTCCGATTCCCGGCGGAGCCAGCATCATCCGACCTAGGCAGATCAGTATAGTCGAACATTTAACATTCGAAATTTTTTCGAAAACTTGTAAACCATGGAGATTTTACAAAACACAAACGATCGGTTCCGAGAAGGAGTTCCCGTCCGGGTGGTTCGAGTCGAATCACTTACCACCATGTGGGTTCGTTTGGCTGGATGGCCGAAGATAACCCAAACACTCAATTTGAAGATGATGGAACATCCCGTGGAGTACTTGCCGAAGGCGAAAAGTTTAAGAACAGGCATGCTAGTCGCCGTGCTAGTAGATTTTAAGGAATCTAGCGCTTGGGAAAGAGCCATCCTTTTACAAAGGACCATGACTGGCTACATCGTCTTTCTAATCGATTGGGGGTTAGAAAGCGAGCAATGTCTCGATTCAATACGGCTGCTGCCCCGTAAATTGGCAAAAATGGCACCGTGGGCTAGAAAAATCGTCCTGCCAGGTGTACGAGAACAACCGATCCAAGGGAAGAGACATCGAGTGGCCCAATTCACCATGTTGAGACGGACAGGGAGCCTAGTCAACATCGATCCTTCTCCAGGAGAATCAATAACTGCAAGGTTGCTGCTGGACCGAGAGCCGGGAGAATCCGCAAGAGATATGGCAGCATACTGGCTGGAGTTGGGATACCTCGATCCCGAATAATCGCTACTATTGCCAGACTCTTTTTTTCTAAGTATAATAATTCTTGTATGTATGGTTGTATGTACGGTTTTATGTGGATATTTGTATTTTTTTTATACATATTACTACTGAATTGTATATTCTTAGTCAAGTATGGTTTTGTATGTCTGGTTTTGTATGTATGGTTTCGTATGTATGATTGTATGTACAGTTTTATGTGAATATTTGTATTTTTCTATATATATTAGTACTGAATTGTATATTCTTAGTCAAGACTGTAGGTGAATAAAAACTAATGAAAGCTTAAAAACTTGTCAACGCTCTCTTATCGCTCCTTCTCATTCACACAAGTCCTACAATACTAAATTTAATGTTCAGCTGTACGAATTGCAAGTAAAAAAAAATAAAAAATAAAGAATAAAATAAAAGTACGAAATACAAAAAAAAAGAATAAAAGAATAAAATAAAATAAAAAAAGGAATAAAAGAAATAAAATAAAATAAAATAAAAAAAACGACGACTAGCACTCACGAGTGATATCAAGTCGGTGAAACAATTCCAAAAAGAAATGAAGCCTTTCCTCTACGAGGAGAGGCGTACGTCTCCGCCACGGTGGCCATCATCGGGCCCCGGAAATAAACGAAGCAGGTCACCCACCCCACGGGACAAGTGCCGCCACTGCGGTGCTTATGGACATACGATATCTGAATGCCGCAAGAAGAAGATGAGGTTGGAATCGAAGGAGGACCCCCGACGCCTGCGGGAAAGCCGACCGGCCGCATCGCCAAAAACATCGTGCTTCAAATGCCATAAGCCGGGACACATCGCGCCGCGTTGCCCTCTGCTGCGAGAAGGGAAACGTCGTTCCGAGGGAGAGCATCGTGTCGATGCCTGTGTCACAGACGAAATTCGAGCAGCTGTATATAACAAACCGAAATTCCGAACGCCTTATCACGTGTGACCGTCCGGTCAGCATCCGTTCTCAGCCGCCTGTGTGGCATTCGATCACTCCAGCCGTTCTCCGAATTTTACACTAAGCATAAACAAAACCTTCTCCCACTCCAACGAATGGAAGAATATAAATGCTCCCTTCAAAATCATCCAGTCAGTCTAATAAAAAATTCTTAACTAATCCAAGTATCGAAAGTGTATCATCGCGAACCGAAAAAATTGTATAAATTGAGTCAAAAATAAAAAGAACTTTATCTCCTTTTCGGAAATTAACAAGTTCCTTATTTTTACCTTAATTTTACACGACACCTGCGTGGTGGAAGCCCCCACCGGTAGATTAAATCAGCAGGGTGAGTAGTTCCCATTCTATTCCGATTCTGGAGCCGAGTGCTCGCTAATTAAAGAATCCGCAGCCTCGAAATTGTCCGGCAAAAGAACGACTCACGTAGTAGCACTGCGAGGACAGTGACCCGAGCGATATGAGTACCCCGACCTCCGACGAGGGTCATTAACCCAACGCCAGGAAGCTGAAGCGGTCGTGTATTCACATGCACTGCCAGCGGCAACGCCAGGAAGCTGAAGCGGTCGTGTATTCACATGCACTGCTAGCGGCAACGCCAGGAAGCTAAAGCGGTCGTGTATTCACATGCACTGCTAGCGGCAACGCCATGAAACTGAAGCGGTCGTGTACTCGCGCGCACTGCCAGCTGCAATGTTACGAACCTCAATCGGTCGTGTATTCGCACGCACTACCAGTGAAACTCTGTGCAGTCGTGCAATCTACAAAATCAAAATTCATCTGGGTGCAAAATCGCAAATAGTCCGTCACGCCACTCCGATCCGACTGATAAACCACAGGATGCAACTAATGTTTCGAATACTAATCATGATGTTAATAATTCTGTCCTTTTATTGTCGTTACCGAAACCTCGAGCAAAATCCTGTTGTCGAACTGGACCCTTGGTTTATTTGACATTTGATTAAGTTGTAAATAATGTTGATTGTACCGAATCTAATGTTAGGAAAACCCAATATTTTAGCTACACCCGAGGACGTGCGATAGTCAGAATGGCCGTGTCGGAGGTAAGAGGACACCGGTGCCTTCCCTTTGAAACCTCGGGAGGATCCATAGGGGCATTGCAGTTGGAGTCTACAGTTGTAATTAAGCGATTTGCCGTCATTCTGCCCAGTTGTATTTGTTTGAGACTTGTGACAATGAGCTTGGGCTCAAGGCGACAATTAGTCGCCGAACGTAGCCGCGGTCAACGGGACGAACTCTCCATCTAACAAAAGCATTGAGTAACCCTATAGCTCTCCTTAAAAAAAAGATTTGTGGCGGCACGTGGCAGTAAACATTCCAACGGTTTCTGTCCCGTAGCTCGCCAAACGCAGATCCTATTCTCCGGGCAAGATGTTTACCAGATGCCTACGCGTCTCCGCAGTACGTGGTCGGCTAGCCCGAGGACGGTTATAAACACTAATATCTAGTTATCTAAAATCCTTCAACAGATAAACAGTCTTCGTCCCAGTTACAGGAAGACAGGAGAGACCTATTTTTCCACGAACGACGTCTCCCACTAGCAACCTTCCCTCGAGGGCGGCTAGCATCCTTTTCTAACTACCGATTTGGAGATTGGCCAATTAGCAGCAACGTCAATTTCCCTTATTTTCCGAACGTAGGATATCCCCGACGAATCCGATGATCTCGTGTCCTTAGACACAACCCATCATAGTTTTCCTCTGAGGTATCACCGGGACGGAAGGTCATTCTCTCTTGCGATCTCATCGACAAAAAGATTAACGCCTTAGGGTCAGCGAATATTAATAAAGAATCCGACTTAGATTTTTTGCGAGTGCGTACGACTACCATCCCGTTGTGCGCGGATTGAACCTAGGACCATTGTCATTAGTTTCTCGAGTATCAAATACCACGGTTACTTGTCCGGTTCTATGGTAATCGTATTTGCACTAGCCAATGTCTTCTCTATTGCATAACGACGACGTGTAATCCAAACGAAGATTCGCTTCACGCCCCTAACCCTAATTCTAATGTAAACCCTACATATATATATATATATCTATAACATATAGGTTGGCGGTTCGAATCCATTCCCTTGTCACAAGTAGTCTGGTTTCCTGGTGACGGGTACTTTCCTCAGATATAGCATCTATACAGCACCCGGGCAACCCTAGAAGCCATCGGATTTGGGATACGCCCAACCAGCGCACACGGTACCGAGTACCTTATGTTACCTCGATTAGTTAGGCCTGCAGGAGGCTTTCACTCGTCTCAGGTCGAACGGGGCATTTTCCAAGCCCTGCCGTCTTCTCGGGACGGTATCTGGAGCAGGTGGGACGCTGCTCACCCGCCGAATTCGGAGGAACCAAGTCCCCCTTAAATCGGCCCTCTTGCCAGCATTTGGCGACAACCACTGCCACCACGAATCCATACCCATAATTGGCCGTTCGCTACGCCCTCTGGGCTAACACTCGGCCGACCGTGGTACCGTTCATTGTCAACGGTGGGACCGCGCCTGGAGATGTACCGCCACGTCTCTGCTGCACGGCTATCCTGCTAATCGTGCAGACAGACCCAGATGAGACTCACGTATGCGGCAACCTTCTTTGCGGTGTATATGGGGACTCACGTAAGCGGGACGCTTGCCCCGACGGTCCTCCCTGGCTGCGGGAACGTGGGTTTGCCAGCCCCCATAGACTCGCATAAGCGAATCCTCCCTGCGGGAACATTCCCTTGTCACAGGTGAAATTCGGGCAGCCATATGATAAACCAAAATTCCGAGCGCCTTATTACGTGTGACCGTCCGGTCAGCACCCGTCCTCAGCCGCCTGCGTGGTATTCGGTCACTCCAGCCGTTCTCCGAAATATATGATAAGTACAAGCAAAGCCTTCTCCCACTCCAACGAAAAAAAGAATATAAGTGCTCCCTTCAAAATCATCCAGTCAGTCAAAAAAATTCTTAACTCATCCAAGTATCGAAAGTGTATCATTGCGAACCGAAAATAATATTGTACAAATTGAGTAAAAATAAAAAGAACTCGATCTCCTGTTCGGAAATTGACAAGTTTCTTATTTTTATCTTAATTTTACGCGACACCCTCCTGGATTTTGACATAAGTGTGTTCAGGATCGGAAGTAAAATGTGATGTGTGTGAGAATCCGTACTTGGGCGACGCAGCTTCTACGTCTTAGGTCTCTCCCGAGATGTGAAAAATAAAAATAAAAATAAAATAAAGAAAAAATAAAAAAAAGTAAAAAAAAGAAAAAAAGCCTACCTATGAAAACAACATTGAAAAAATGTGAAAAATAAAACAAAGCTTACCTATGAAAACAACATAGAAAAAACAAAAAAGGAAAAAAATTCTTCCTCCTCATATTCGTAATACTTGTAACACAGCAACATTGATACAAACTCCGAACAACGAAACGAAGGTCACCTGCCATCGAAATGGTTGTGAAGAAGAATAAGGTTGTGAATATCCGTACTGCCGTTGCCTTAATGTAGCAGTCCAGTTACAGATTCCAGGTTTACATCCCCCTGGGGCCCCGTAGTCCATATTTTTTGATAATTCTTACAATAATATTTTATAATTAGACTTACAGATTTTTATGCAAATTTATCTGCGATAATATATTTAAAAAAGTAGAATCCCGGTAAAAGACAAAAGGGTAGACAATTGCATTACCTGTTGTTACGCCACGAGGCTGACCACAGGCTGTATTTTCTAACCGTCGCTCGCGGTCCTACAGAGTCGCAGGCAAACCGTCTTATCTGCCCGCCGGATCATTTACATGTATCGACGAGAGCATAGTTGTCGCCAAGCAGCGAGCTCTAGAAACGTCGATTTTTGACCGTTACGTTTCTCGCACAAGAAGAGTCATACGTGATCGTAGGCGCGAGCGGTGGCGTGGCCCGAGCATAGTGGGGGTCGTCTTCCAAATGAGACAAAGGAATAATCGAAGGGCGATCATTTTCTTCTGACGAGTCAAACATGGCACTTCGACAAATGTGACGAGCAAACGAATTTATCCAGAGATATCGCAAAGTCGAGTCAAATTACTGTAACATATTCATCATATTATTATAAAATATATCACTCTATGTTAACCTGTTAATACAGTGTTACATTTATTAAACCACCTCTGTTGTCTTAACCGAAACAGGGGAACGACTATTTCGCGGCGTCGATTAACATAATCGTAGCGAGAATTTACGCCTCTTGCTGACGCGTTTTCCTAGCGACCTAGTCTCTCCCCCCGAACAGTCGTAACAAATATTAAGTATTATGAAAAAATATTAAAGGAAGCATATATATTTCGTCGTATTACGTGCAAATTTGTCACAAGTGCGTAAAATACCGCAGTCTATTTACATAATAAAATTAATAATTCTTATGTGTCATAAGTTAAATTTTCTTTACCATTTCCTCCAGAACTTCTTGTCCCCTCAGAATATTGCCTAACGTTGTGTCTAAAGATTACGAAGTACAACGCGTCTACTGAGTGGCCCGCTCGAGCTGAAAAGAGCTTCCGCGAGTCGTCTCGCGCCTTAGCTGACTCCGAAATGTTAGTGCATCTGATTCCAGGTGCGCGCGTTAGGCTCGCGGTCGACACGTCCGATAACGCCACAGGTGAGGTACATCAACTGCGCGTCAACGATACCTGGCAGCCCCTAGGTTTCATGACGAAATCGCTATCCCCCGCGTACGATCCTGAGTTTCTAACGATGTACGCGGCGGTGAAACGATTCAGGCACACCGACGAAGGGAGAGATTTCGGGATCTACACGGATAACAAACCCCTAGTATACGCGTTTGATCAGAATCCCGATAAGTGTTCGCCGAGGCAATTTCGTCATCTGGACTACGTCGGACAATTTACGACCGATATTCGACACTTAAAAGGGATAGATAGTCGATATCAGTCGATAATCAAACGCAAGCCGCAGCGCAAGAGAACGATACCGAGCTGCGCGAGATCATTAGGTCCGCCTTTAGTGCGCAGAAATTAAGAAAGAGACAAATTCCCGATCAAGATGTCGGAATATATTGTGATCTTTCGACCGAAGACCTGAGACCATTCGTATCGGAACCGTTACGACGCACAGTGTTTCGATCGCTGCATGAACTTTTTCATCCCTGGTTGCGCGCCACGCAAAAACTGGCGACGGCGCATTTTGTCTGGCCGTAAATAAACAAAAATAGTGGAATGTGAACGCGGCAGTGCATACTATTCCAGCGCAATAAAGTCACCAGGCAAGTATCCTCACCAGGTGGAACGTTCAAATCGTTAGCAGGTCGGTTGGAACATATACACTTAGACATTATCGTGATGCAATACT
>NW_022884325.1:0-12600 GCF_011952255.1 Bombus vosnesenskii | reverse complement strand
TTTCAGTAATTTTTCTGACGTGGCGCAGTGACATGGCTATTTATTTACAATAAGTTAATACTATTATAGCTAGGTATAATTTATGAGTATTATAAGTAAGTGCATATGCTTAATTTGGATAATTAAATGAATCTGACGTTTAGGTCTAGCGGGTAGTGCCTCTTCAGCCTGCGAGTCTGGTCCGTCGTATCGAGTAGTCCAGTGATTAGAGGGTTTCGGTGTTTGTTGATTCTTTTGCTGTATCTGTTGCTATATTTTGCTATTTCCTCTTTGACGGTGGGTATCTTGAGGTCGCGGTGTATTGTGTCATTGGTTACATACCAAGGTGCGTCAATTAGGGATCTTAGCGTTTTCGATTGAAAGCGTTGGAGTATTTCAATGTTGGAGTTACTTGCTGTTCCCCATAGTTGGATTCCGTAGGTCCAGACAGGTTTTATTACGGTCTTGTAGAGGGTAATTTTATTCTGTATATTTAGTTTGGAGCGTCGGCCCGTGAGCCAATAGACTTTTTTTAGTTTGTCCTTTAGTTGCTTCCTTTTATCTGAGATGTGTGTCTTCCACGTTAGTCTCCTGTCCAGGGTCATGCCCAGGTATCGGACTGTGTCCCTGCTAGGAACTGTTGCATTGTTGATGGTGACCTGGGGGCAGGTTTGTTTTCGGAGCGGGAAGGTTACATGTGAGGATTTCTTTTCGTTGACTTTGAAGCCCCATTTGTGAAACCACTTTTCCATGGAGTCGAGACTTCGCTGGAGAGTGGATGAGGCTATTACCGGGTCAGCATGGGAAGCTAATAGCGCTGTGTCGTCTGCAAATGTCGCTATTGTTATATCATTTGATATAGGTAGGTCGGCAGTGTAGATGGGGTACAGTAGGGGTCCGAGGACACTACCTTGGGGTATGCCGGCTTCTATTGGGAATGTTGCGGAAGTGGCGTCTAGGTATTTAACCATGAATTGCCTATTGGTTAGGTAGGATTTTAGGATGGAGTAGTAGGGGTGGGGTAGGATCTTTTTAAGTTTGTATAGTAGCCCTTCATGCCATACTTTGTCGAATGCCTGTTGGATGTCTAGGAAGACCGCTGAGCAATATTTTTTCTTTTCGAGTGTTTGGCTGATCGTATGAGTTAGGCGGTGGATTTGCTCTACTGTAGAATGATGTTTTCGGAAGCCGAAGTGGTGATCTGGGAGTGTTTTCAAGTTCTCTAGGATTGGAAGGAGTCGGTTCGTGAGCATCTTCTCGAATAGTTTGGACAGGGTAGGTAAAAGACTGATTGGGCGATAGGAGCAGGTTTCGTACATCGGTTTACCGGGTTTAGGGATGAGGGTAATCAATGAGATTTTCCAAGCCTTAGGATAGTGTTCCAGGCGAAGGATAGCATTAAAAATCGATGTGATGAGTGCTATCCCTTTTGTGGGAAGTTCCTTGATTGCTCTATTGCCTATTAGGTCGTGTCCTGCTGCTCTCTTGGGGTTTAGGCGACTGATTGTTTCTATAGTCTCAGCAGAGGAGAAGGGTTCGATAGGAGGGGACATTTGGAAGGGGGTGTGCAGGTATTCAGTAACGTCCGCGGCGGTTTGGGGGGAATGGGGTTTGAATACTTTTGACAAGTGTTTTGCAAACAGGTCGGCTTTTTCTATAGGGCTTCACGCCCATCCACCTTGCGGACGGCGGATAGGTGGGATTATTTGTGGGGGGCGTGTGAGTTTCCTGGAGGCCTTCCATAGTGAGTAGTTGGCGTCGGCTGTGGGGGATAAGCTGGCGAGGTATTTATGGAAACAGTCGGTTTTATAGTTTCTTAGGGTTCTGGATAGCTTTCTAGTTGCGTTGTTAAGTTTGCGTTTGTCCTCCGGTGTTCTATGGGTCTGCCATACTCTTCTTAGTCTTCGTTTTTCTGCTATTTTTTTTGGTATGTAATGGGGATATTCTTGTTTGCTGTTAGATGGCTTTGTCGGTGTGGAGAGGCGGATTGCGTTTATTATGCTCGTGTTTAAGTATTCCGTGGCTGCTTCGGTATCTTCCTTTGTTTTTAGTGGGGTGAAGGCTGAGGTTGAGTGTGTAAAGACTTCTCTGAAGAGCTGCCAGTTGGTGTGTTGGTTGTGAATGGAGCCATTAGGTGTATTCTCGATGATTGTTGAACTGACTGTTGCTATCACGGGAGAATGATCAGAGGAGAGATCAGCCGAGGAGTTGATCTGGATGTGTCTTGATGGGATATTTTTAGTTATGAAGAAGTCGAGAAGGTCGGGTATTTTGTTGGTGTCAGTGGGCCAGTATGTGGGTTCGTATGTGGTGAGGTAGTTGAGGTTGTTGTTTGTTATGCTGTTTAAGAGGTTTTTGCCTCTTGCTGTAACCAGTCTGCTGCCCCATTGGATGTGCTTGGCGTTAAAGTCTCCTCCAACTATGAATCTGTTGCCCAGGGTGTCCAGGAAGTTATCAAAGTCTTCTTTGGCGATGGAGTGTCTGGGAGGACAGTATACTGCTGAGGTGGTGATTGAGCCATGACAGTCTTCTATTGCTACGTTTGTTGCTTGGAGGTAGTCTTTCTGGAATGATGGGAGTTCGTAGTGCTTAATACTTGCTTTGATTATTATTCCGGTGCCACCGTGGGCCTTTCCGCTGGGGTGTTGGGTATGGTAGAATTGGTAACCATTTATTTTCAGGTAGCTCTTGTCGGTGAAGTGGGTTTCCGACACGAGCATTACGTCGATTTGCTGGTGTTTTAAGAAGAGTTCTAGTTCAAGTTTGTGTTGCGCTAGACCGTTGGCGTTCCAGAGTGCTATGCGCCTTGATTTTATTTTGAGTCAGGGCGTGCTAATTTTTCCACGATGAGTGTTAGTAGCGATAGCAAGTGATTTATTTGCTCCGATTGTTTCTCTATTAGCTTTTCAAGCCTTGAGGAGTTGTCTGTGTTTGGTGGGTTGGGGTCACTGTTTTGGGGAAGGTTCCTTTGGCTGTTCGGGTTATTTTGGATGCCTTGTACTGCTTGGGCAAAGGAGGTTGAGGGGGAGATGAATTTGGTAGGACTGTGCGTTTGGTTGGTTGAGGGGGTTGGGGTAGTAGTGAATTTCGGCGGGCTGGGTGTTTGGTTGGATACCTCTTTTGCTCTGAGCTTAGGGTACCTGTTCGTGTATAGTGTTTTATGTGCTGGGCAGCCTTTGTAGTTGGCAGGGTGGTCCCCTTGGCAGTGGATGCATTTCGCTGGGGGTTCCGGTGATTTGGCGCACTGGTCAGTGGAGTGAGAGCCTGCGCATTTAACGCAGCGGAAAGTATGGTTGCAGTATTTCTGCGTATGACCGTACCTTTGGCACCTTTTGCACTGCACTATTTCTTTTTTCACGAGCGGCGGTTCGATCTTTACTATCGCGTTCATTAGGCGACTGATGTTATATATTTCCTTATTGTTCGGTTTTTGTTTAATGTCTAGGAAGAATAAGGATAACGGGTCTTTCGAGACTCTATACCTTATATTACTTACGTTGACGACTTCGTGGCCGAGTTTTGAGAGTTCGTATTTTAGTTCGTCTATGTCTGCTGAGTGGTGTATGTTTCGTAGGACCACCCGGAAAGGCCTTTCCTGTTTGAGTTGGTAGGTGTGGAAGTTGGCGTTCAGGGTTCTGAGTGTCTTGGTGAGTTTTCTGTAAGCTTCTGGGTTCGTCGGTAGTATTTTCACCTTGTTGTTGCTTATCTTAAGGTTATATTCCTCCTTGCTGGTATCTCTCTCTAGGGACTTGGTCATTGTCTGTATGTCAATGACGTCGTCCACAAAAATTGGTGGGGGAGGGGGAATTCTCTGTGAGTGTTGGTTTGATGGCGGTTCTACGATTTCCATGGCGTCGTTTGAGGATTCCAATACGGCGAACCTGTTGTGTGTTTATTTGCGTTGCTGGTTCTATTTTCCTCTTCTTTGTAGTGTTAGCGTCGTTAGTGCGGAAAGTTCTGCTACACTTCTGCCACGGGGGGGGGGGGTAGCTCGGGGTAGCTGCGAGTCTGCTCCGGAGAGCCTGGTCGCGGTTGCTGGGCCATCATCGAGCTAGTTAATTCGGAATGAACAACTAGTCGTGAGGCTGTGAGGCTGGTATTCGTGTTGGGGCTAGGTGCGTGGGATTTTCTTCTCCCTAGGGGGAAAGGGGCACTTGGCTGTGTTCTCTTTCGACGGTTGGGCGACACGTGTTGTTTTCGGACTACGCTGGGCGCTAGAGATACGTCTGCACGCTTCGGCACTCCACAGCGAACTGAGCTCGAGGCGGTGGGGAATTGACTCTGCGTACTTTTGGTCCGGGTCCGGTCGGATCCGGGTCGGTGTCCAGATGTTCGGTGTTTGTTCCGTTCCATTCCTTCCATATTTCATCCATTCCATTCCATCAATCGGCTATTTTTTATTGCAAAGTTCTTGAAATATATAATGCACACAATAAGTGTATAATATTTTATATATATAAATTATATTTAAGAAGTTTGGGATAGTTTAAAGATGAAATAAATTGCTTTTTAAGTTTAATCTCTTACTCTCGACGAAATCAAGTTTCTCTGGAATTTGGTGGAGTTTAAGATTTGATATCGGTGTCGTAGGAGTTATGTGACACTTTAAGGTGGAATAAATCTAGCGAGGAGTTTAAGGTGCGGCAAGGGAGCGTGGAATGTTGCAATAGAAATTTATTGCAGTGTTAGTGCATTGGTAGATTGATCAAATTTACGTGTAGCGTGGGTAACCAATGGTAAATATTTTGCAATGTGTATAATTTCTCAGTAATCTGTGGTTTATAAAATCTATCGACAACTAATGGAAATTGTTGATTTAACAGATCAATTTTAAATTCCTCGTTAATCTAAATTTTTTTAATCCTATTTACAGCTAAACCTTACGACGAAAAATTAACGAAGTGGAATAAAAATGGCATTGTGATTCTTCTCGTCGTGTATCGGTGTCACATCAAATTTAAGAGACAGTTTTACTTGCGGATGCTGCGTGTTACGTTGGTGAAGTCGACGAAAGCGTAAAATAGGAGCTCGTCCGAAATACACTAACGCGGAAGGTTAAATTTAACGCGAAAGGCTGAGAAATTAGTCTAGAACTCGAAGTTTCATTGGTACGACGCACTTGAAACGCATTCAAAGAGGTCGGCGATCTCGAAAGGGGATGAACGCAACTGTTTCGTGGGAATTTCTTATTGTGGCTTATTTGGATGAAGCTGCTTTAAAATCAGCGCTGGATTCGTCTGTTTTTTGCCCGGAAATCATAAAATGTTTAGGCCAGGCGACTCCATGTACAGAAAATGTTATGTCCACTTTTTACGTCCGTAGAATTCAACTCTTTACTACTATGCACTTCTTCTCCAAAAAAATATCGCGTTTCAATATTAAAAAAAGTTTCAATAATATACTATCCATTAGAAGAATGATAACATGATAACCTTACAAATTATTAGTATTAACAAATTCTTATTGTCGTATAGAAATGCCAACTATTGCTTCGGGAAAACAAACAAAGGAATTTTACAGGTAAATTTTACAAATTACAAGTCATCTTATAACGCAAAATACGACGTGTAAAATTGTCTCAATTTATTAATAGTATTAATAAATTATTATGATAAAAGATGCAGGAATCTTAGCCTCATGAGAAATTAGAGATGAAAATGAGTGGGAAAAGATTAATCACTGGTCCTCCTAAAAAGATGCAGTCCCATGGATGGATGGTTGTGCGAGTATTAAAGCAGCGCAAAACCGTTCCCCGAATTCTCATCCCGGATATCGTACGACCAAAGACAAAAACAACTCACTCGAGGGCATTGCGGAGAGACATTCATCGAGGACACAATAGTATTATTCCAGGAAGTGCTAGTTCTTCCTAGATTCCGGTTACAATGTTCTTAACGCGTGGAAATTAGTCTTGACCAGGAAACATCTATAACGGCATGTATTTTCTGCCGTGATTGTAAATCTGCCATGATTGGAACATGCGGTTTGTCCGTTAATCTAGGCGCTGTTGTTCAATTGAGTCAATATTATTTGTTGGTAGATTAGTGTGTGCAAGAGCGCTCTATCCATTATTGACCAATTCGAGCACGTATTGGTAAATTTCACACCGGCAATTACGGTGAAATCGTTCGTGGTCGCTGGAAATTAGCAGTATCGTTTGCGGTCGTGGGCTGATTGACACTGCGTGAGCGGGGAATTATGTGAAGCAGCTTTGCTTTGTCGTTTCATGCATTTAATAGGTTTACGGCGGTGGACAGAGTTTGTAAAAAATGAAGACAAGGTAGAAAAAGATTATTTTTCATTTTTCACTATTAGATTATTTTCAAAGTGATCTTTTCAGTGAAATATGATTGACAAAAAATAAGATCTATAATTGAATCATTATAGAAAATAGAATAATATTGATAATAAAGAAATAAAAATCAATTATAGAATAACATATAATAATAATAATAATAACAATAACAATAATGTGGATAGACTTTATGTTTACTTTTATATGTATAATGATACTGTTTGATCCTTGAATTAAAGTTAAGATTAACGTTGCGATTATGATTATCCTTTGTCTGACTAAATATATTTGAAGTATCAATTACAGTAGAATTTTTGAAAGATTCTTGGCTGTTAAACAAAAAACTGGTTCCTTTATATTTCGCTCAATTATCATAGAATCGTGAAACTGACTTCCACTTCAAATTTTGTCTGTTTCAGGAGTAACAAGTACCTGCAAAAATCATCCATCAGCCGGATATGTGCTGTCGGAGGGGTTTTCATTAGCATTCCCGTCTTTCTAACTGGTAAGAACCAATTCCTTCAATTCTGTCAACTTTAACCTTTTGAAAGATACTAGTACATAAGTTATACGTTTAATTTTTCTTGAATTCAGGCATGAATCTAAAAGATACTGTGAACTATCTCTGAGTGTATGAAATCAGTTTAGAAATCCAATGGAAATAAAGTTAATTTTAACGCCGAATAGTCATTATTTTTCTTAGAAAAATAAAAAATGATCGTCTTTTAGAGAAGTTTTAACAGATTAATTTATAAAGAGCTGAAACAGAATATTCATGTCATGCATGAATACGGCTGGTGGATGGATCGAGATCTAATCTAAAGTTTACGTTGTGTCATGCTAGTTTACACAGCTATCATTCGCTCGATCGATCGTTAAGCTGTTGAACTCGATTCAAGACGGACATTTTGACTCTGTTCAGAAGAAAACTGCGTTTTAATAAATTTGACGGAATAGAAATTATGATAGACCACAACGTTTTTTTAATTATATCATAAAATTTATTTATTTTTTTTAATGTCATGTTAGAAACTTCAAATACTGTCCAAAACTTCGAACGTAATCGTTTTAGAAATTTGTAAATTACTTAACGACCAAAAATATTGAATTCTCTATTGTCTGAAGATAGATTCTCTATAATTTAAGTAATTTATTCGTCGAGAATTGATATATAAAGACTTAAATAATAAATTAATTGAAAAATAATTTGCAACTAGTATTGAAAATTTCAATTAAAAGCATATGTATATAGTTTACGCTTCGAGAATTATATGTATTGAGAATATGTATTTGCGCTGATTCTTTGTCCCGCTTGTTATGGCATACGTGTTATAATGATCCTCTAACAATGCTTTCAGGTATGATATTGTATACATTCATCCAGTTTCATTCGACGCCGGCAATCGTTACGTCGGTTTTCATAGGCCTTGGCATCGTGTTTTGTGGATGCGCAATGGTCCATAACGTCTTCGTGTGGCAGAGGGTAAGAACATATCGCTATTAAAAAAGAAAACGAACACGTTCAAACACGTCTAAATCATCTTTTATGTGTATTTTACCCGGAAATCATTTTATCGTGAAATTTTGTTTTTCAGAGTTACCATAATTTATCTGGTAGAGTTCATAAAAATTTTTCTGAAATCAATTGCAAGCTTTTAGGAAACCAGGATTTTTCACATTTTTAAGAAGCGTTATAATTATATTGCGGATCTTTATACGTTCGTGCGAAATTGAAAAGTACGCAAATGGCGCGAAATGCATAAAATGCGCTAAAATATACGTATATAAGAAAACAAATCTCTATTAAAATTTTATTTCTTTGATTATGTTCGTAAAACTACAAACTTGTATAAAAATACGCATTCTAGTTATAAGTGTTAAAACATTCGATCTAGTCCTTATCACATCCATGAAAACCTCCATTTAACCATTCGTTGTATCAACAAACATTCATATGCAAAGCTTACCACCTACCACATCCTCCGCGTATTAATATAATCCCCTTTTATAAATTATACACTTTAGAATGGACTGGTTGGGTCAGAGTCATATAAGCTTACAAGTTCTCGAGGAGTTCTACCGAAGTTACATTTACGTTTGCATAATATCACCGAAAAAGATACTCTGTAGAATGACAGGTTCGTTTGTTTATGTGATCCGCGATCGCAACTATTTCAAGGGGATTTTATAAATAACCATACACACGATATTCAGTGTATTTTCGTATTCTCGTTTATTTTTGGGAGATTTGTAAAACTGTTGAACAAAATAATTGAGTAACGATTATATTTACTGAGAAAAAGTCTTTTTCTCTGTACCCCTCCTTCTACTTCAAGCATGTAGTATAATAAGACAATAAGATTGACAATGGCTGAAAGTAATCCAAAAGAGTTTTCACCATGGTTATCGGTAACGAAAAAGATTTGAATCATCTTTAATACTTATTCGTAACTAGAATCATTTCAACTAAAATGTAAATTCTTATATTATAACTTTTTTAATTTGTTATGGCCCCTGACTACAACCTAACCTATCATTCTTATTTCGTAGGAGAAGACGAATGCCGTGAAGGCGTTAGCGCGCGAACAGTGCGAAGCGGCGGTACAGCTGCAGCGTCAGCAGCAGCTGCAACAGCACCAGAACCAGCACCAGCTACAACAGCAACAACAACTACGTGGCCCGTTAACCATCCACCATGCTGGCTGCCCAACGAAAGTCGGGCCCGTGACGAACCAACTAAATACCAGCCACGCAACGCACGGCCGAGCTGCACAGTACCAACACTATCATCACCATCATCATCATCGACACGTGTCAATGTCCCACCGCCCTTGTTGCTCTCATCGCCAGCTCCGATCGCGGCGACGCACAATCATCTGAACGTGAGCGGACACAGAAACGTGGTTACGCCACCGGATACACCAGCAGATAGATCGCCACCGAGTCCTGGAAATAAGCTAAATAGATCGCAGCATTTGCCACGGGAAGCAACCGGCAGCGTCAGTCCTGGTCTTCCGGCTGCCACATTGGATCTAAGTAGCGCAGCAACCACCAATAGTCCGCATGAATTGTCCACGTTAGTTTAGAAATTTGGTCCGAACATTATATCTTCACATAGGATTGGAGATTAATAGTTGATAGTTAATTTACACATCGATCTTTTTATTTGTAAATTGGGTCGTGGTTTAGAGTTGGTTTGTAAAAAGTCGGTCCTAATTGTTAAATGATGAATATCGATTAAGAATAATAGGCATTGATGTACCAATCTTTTTTTAACTTATATACTTGAGCACACGCATTGGAGATTTCACTTTTATTCAGTGAAACAGCAACTTCATTACTCGCTTATTCAATACGGCAATTGCATATATTTCATGGACATTTTAACAATGTTTTGAATAATTTCTAACGGTACAATTGTGATGAAGTGAAAAAAATCGTGATAAGAAACAGAGAGAAAAGTTGCTCGTTAATGAATATTGACCAGAAATAAAGTAATTTCTAAAGAATATCCCGAAGACGTCGTAGATATTACGAAAGGAATGATTAATTTATACCCGCGTGTATCTTGCCATTACCATACTATTATTATTATTATTATTATTATTATTATTATTATTATTATTATTATTATTATTATTATTATTATTAATATTGTTAGTAGTACTCGATTACATTATTATTAATATTAATATTATTGCCTTATTATTATTAATGTTATGGAACCTCTAGTCCTAGGTTACTTTCGCTGCCACGAAAGGATAAGATTTTCGAATTTTTGACTATTACGTGTAATTCAAGTTTTCCTGTTGCGCATGCGCAGTAGAAAGAAAGTTAGCGGAACTCAAATCTCGAACTATAGAGAGTTGAAAAGTAGTAAAAGTAAAAAAGCACGAATAACATTTGTATTTGTGCTGGATTAAGTTTGATAATTGAAAATTGAGTTTGATGATAACATTTTTTTCGTATTCGCTTTGGTAAATATTAGTTTTATTTAAAATTGAACAAAGCATTTTATGTTTTTCAAATACGGTACATAATCGTAATATCGAATTTTGTAAACTGATAGTAAGAAACTCTATAATTCGAGACTGGAACTTTGATCAAGTTCACATTGAACGTAAACTGACTTAATTTTGTTATTTAAGCGTGTATACTATACGTGTTTGTTCCTTCTTCTCTTGTGCGCAGGCTATAGCTTAATTACTTCCAATAAACGCAGTTATATCGAATCAATGACCGATACAAATTTAGATATTAGGATTATTTAAACAACAGATTAAAAACTAAAAAGTATTGTTTTTATACTGCATATGTACATATGCAATATGAACGACAGTTTGTGTAATAATATGTACCCCTCTTCTTAGTTTACTTTTGTATATTTTGCGACATTTGATATTAATTTTATGAGGAACGTACTTACACTTTATCTTTGTAATTAAATGTGAAATGAAAGAAAAGAAATGACATGAGAAAAGGAAATTCGATGTACGAGTATACACGAATTGACGGAATTAAAATTTAACGCTATATTTAAATAGAAGACGTGAAATATCTTGTCATCTTAAAATAACTTCCTAATAATCATTCCTATTCTTTTACATAAAAACATTTTTCGACTGTAACTTAAGAAAAATGTCTGCTAACGTGAAACGTGCCAGAAAAAATTAACAACTTCCATTAAATTGGCAAATTTCTCATTAATATCGTAAAACTCGCGTTTACAAAGATCAGATCAGTGTACATAATATACAAAACAAATGCAGAATATATAAATATAGCACATACGTTCTGAATTATATTCGAATTGGGCAGGGTAACCAAGTGAAAATATGTAAATTTCACGATGTGTAATGTACACTTTATCGAACTTGTAAGTAGTGTAGAAATAGAATATTTTACACGTAACAAAATATACAAACGACAATACACAAGTTAAATTATTTGTTAGATCCATGTATAACAAGCATAGTACAAAAGTGTTTTAGCTTTATGTACTGGTAATTATGAGAAATACCAACTTAATAGATGTATTTGGTATGTACCTAGTTAAGAAAACAATAAATTATTCTGAACAGATAAAGCGTTTAGTAGCTTGTAAAGTATGAATTTTCGAAAACGTAAGTATTTTATATCTAAGTAGTTAAGAAACGCGAGCAAGGGAAATCAAACAAAGGAACAAAGTTTTTTTGTTTAAAAATATTTAATTTGTTGTTCTATTATCCGAGGTTAGAAGCGATAATGTACAAAATCTGAATAAATAAGATTCCTCAATATTATTGAATTTTAATTCTAGGGTAAAGTAATATATCCGCATATTTTATTTATATACAATATGTATAAATAATGATGTGATTTGACTAATTTTGTTGAAAGAATATTTGTACTTTTTACGTAAAACTTCAGTCTTTTACAAACTTTCTTGTAATTAATAAACCAGTAAACACAATATTAATAAAATCTATTAAAATTATAAACAAACTCATAAGTTTTAATTTTAGTCCTTAAAGGTTGAAATATTTTGCTCCAATGTCGAGACATTTGTTTTAATCCAAAACATTACTATACTGAATCGATAATGTTGCATGTGCCACGAAAATGATGATAGTGTCAGATAACTTGTTGTGAAACGAAAAAGCATTGCATGTACATTTCTGTTGTTTTGTTGACCATGAGTTTGATGATCTTTTAAACTTGCCCACAGCTAAGAAATCAAACAGTATATCTAAACGAAATTAATTTCAAATTATTTTTTAGGTTCTAAGCTTTTATCTAATCTTTCAGAAGTTGCAAAATTTATTCCACAAGAGTCTTTTTTATCATAACCAAGTACACATCTTAAAACCATTTAAGTCTTCCTTAGTAATTTCTTCTTATCTTTAATAGTAACGAAAATAATTTAGATGAACGTTTTAAAATTGACACCCTGTATATTAAAAATAAAAGATATATTTTCTTCATAATTGGATAGGCTTTTTACAATGGCAATGTACAAATATCAAAATTGCAATTATACTATAACATATGTATATATATATATAAGCTTCACATTTAAACACAAGATTCTTTATTATATTTTTTTAATACCAATATTTTAATAATTATAACAAGGGTTTTTTAACAAGAGATGTATAACATTGTATACAAATTTTCAAAAACCTATAGATAATTTCAGTTATGCTCTGCATCATTAATTGTTGCTCTCGCATCATTAATTGTTGATGGAACTCTTACCTCAATTCCATCTAGTTCCTTAGACATTACTATTTGGCAGCCTAGCCGTGACCTGAAATTAAATATTATATAACTGAATATGTCAATAA
>NW_022884324.1:0-33981 GCF_011952255.1 Bombus vosnesenskii | reverse complement strand
CTATTTGATAAATATATAGCATGCAGCATATGATACAATACCAGTATTGACATAATCGCCGCAGTAAGCGCACTGGCATGCAATGACATCGCTATTTTCCGGTTTTGGCCCATTAAACCCTATTGACGGTGCGCGTTTGAATTTTCATACGGTCCATATCGTCATGCGAATTAACCACATTACACGGGTCAATCACACAGCTATTTTCATAGTCGCTGAATTAATGTATCCCCAAACACGTTTGATGTATTGTGATATGTCGCAAATAGACCCATTTACCGCTTAGGTAGCTGAATCGTTGCAACTGATCGTGCTAATCAATTGGAACCAATTGATTTCCATGGAATAATTAGTACAAAAGAATAGTTTCGATGAATCATTCTCTCTAAGAATCCTATTACTTTGTTATTAACTGCCAACAATGAAACAGTAATTACCCAGTAACAATCATCATTGTATATTACGTACGTAAAAATACGCACAAGCATCTTCATACAAACCAGATAATTTGCATATTTGAATTTTTAATCTTTCTTTTAATTCGTAATTTGTAATCTTCGTCGATATGGGTATTTTCAGCTACTAAAACTGTCAAAGAATGCAACGCGGTGTCTTTATGATACAGCGAAGCAGACACCTGGTAAAGATTCGTCTTGTCAGACATCGATCACTGTTCATTTGCTTGCTAGAAAAGTATTATAAAGTCATATCCCGAAGGATCTTTGAGCTGGCGGGACCGCCCTGTTGTCAAACCACTGCCCACCCTGAGACTAACTTCTTTACCTCCGCACAAGGGGAATACGTCGCCATAGACCCGCTGGACGAAGGTCACCGCAAAGTTGGTCGACTGCACATGTCGATGTTAGCAAGACAGATAAGATGGCAGAACTTTCGACCGATTATCTTGATTAATATCTTGAGTCGACTGTGCGTGTGTTTCGATTCGTATGCTGTTTATAATCTTTATAAACGAAGCGTCATCAAACGAACTTAAGAACACAATTTATTAAAATCTCGAAAGTAGTGGGCATTGCTTGCAAAATGACAATAATTTTGGGCCAAAGAGGGGGAAATGCTTAATTTCTCATGTCGTTACAAATTATCATGAATTTTTTACTTTAGGTTATTTCAATGACATGTCTGAAATCCATGTTTTATTAGCTACAATAGTACGATGATAAAAATATGTTACTGCTATTGGAAAATCGTCGATGACCTTGAAAATTCGGAAAAAAATGGCTCTGAGGGTAGAACACGAATCACAATAATATGTATTAATCCAAATAACTTTTGACTCGTACATTTTTCTGTATCTGCAGAAGTAACGAAGATATTAAACGCGGACACGATAAACGAAACGTCTGTATATAGATGTGGTTCGAATCGAAATTACGAGCGGCACGTGATTCAATTCATTTCATTACTCTTACCCATCATTTCGTCGAGGAGAAACGACCATATTATTTCAAAAAACTGGGATAACTAGGTGCATTCGTGCTATTTTTAATCTGTTACTCCATCTGAACCAATAACTTTTTAATGTGTATAAAATATTCCCATAACGAATAATGAACTGCACCGTTTAATACAATAATATTATATTTTTATTTTTTGTAGTATTTAATAATAAATTAACAATAAATTGTACAAATCCATTGAAAGAAACGCAAGTGTTCCTCGCCTAATCTTAACGCCCCTATCTACTAACTTCTTGTCTACGTTTTATGTTGAAGTGGTTACCACTTCTAAGAAAACTCTACATCTGGTCTTTTTTAGTTTTCTCAAGCACTGAAGCCATCGACAGCGCGTAGACAAAAGACTGCGACGAAGTCAGGCCATAAACAGTAGACAGGCGACGTTGGCTTCGGGGTTTTCAGTTATTAGGTAACACAGCTAGCGTGCGGATCTGGACCAGCTCAAATTGTATTTTTACTTATTCACTTCTATTTAAATATATTTTTCTACCTTACAATTTATCCACGTGTTTTCTCTGTTTACACATCGAATAACCTCAACATTTTATAATTGCTATACGAAATATTTTCATTATTAGTGGATTTATCAGAATTTGTTTTAGTGCTTGTCATAAATGATGTTATTTCTAAGAACCTGCAAACTAACGATGTTTGATATTTTCTATCTTTTATTAAAGTAGATTTTCCGCCGTATTTTCAACTTTTGCGTATGACTACATAATAACAGGAAAATGAAAACATTTACGCGAACAGCAACTGTGCTCAAACTGAAAGATATGCGCTATTCCTTTTAATGCTACATCTTCGTAAATTTTCTCGTGTTACTGTACGGTCGTTGTACCTCATGGAATGTTTGTAAACATTTATTATTGATACCTCTACCCCATTCAGAGAGTACACAAGATATTAATAGTCCCGTGTTATCTTCTGCATAACGTGCACGTGGACAATGCACGAAGAATAACACGTAGCATCATGAGTTAGAGTAACGAGGAAAAGCTTGAAATGCTCTTGATTTACACTGTAACCGTGCGTAACCGTCTATAATACAACGGCTAGTGAATCGTAGTCGATATTATTGGCATTTTTATTCGAAAATAATAGCGCACTTTACCGATTTCAATGAACTTCAAATATGTTATCGAAATATGTTAACGTCCTGAGAAACCTTCGATCAAATTTAATTTATTTGATTTAATAATTAACTTTTAGCTTTTCAGCGTATGTAAAATATTCGGTACGCACAACTAATATACGGAACAATTTTTAAGCAGATGAATTTCTATGAATGAAATAGCTATATATTCTTTGTACTAAAAGTTAAATTATTTTCCGCAGTAAGAAATATTAAATTAGAAGAAGGTTCGATTTCAGAACAAACACGACATAAACAATAACCATCGTTGCTCGACGATCAAACATTGGAGCGGATACAATTCAAATGCAAGGCTGTTTCTCAGCTTCTACAAAACGGGTCGAGATGAAACATATCCAATTTTCTTTCCAAGACACTACGCTATATAACGGAGAAACCCCGATCGAAAATTGTTCAGTAGTTTTTACGTGATGCAAGTACGAACAAACAAACAAGCAGAGAGGCAACATTTTTTTAAGTTAAAATTAGTTTTTTGGATTCCATAGCTGATGAGTTATTCCTGGATATCCGCTTTATTTCTTGTTTATTCGATGTACAGATACAACCCTTCTACTCTTTCTATAATTCTGGCACACAAGTGACTGTATTTTTTACCTAAATTTAACTCATTGGTGCTAGTCATCTTTAATATAAATAAAAAAAATGATAAATGGGTCAAATCCGTAGATTGGATTAGATTAATGGGTTAGATGTATGTCTACTGATTTCAATTATTACTAGGTATGTGACGAACATACGGATAAGACAGTGCAACATTTCATACGTCAACAGATTGCTTGAAAATTTAGTTTCGGCCGGCTGCTACTCTAGCCCAACCTATAATCCGTTCATTTTTCTTTTTTATTCATGTTGAAGTTATTCTCATTTCTAGGAAAACTCTACATCACTAGTGTTAGCTTTCTTAGTCCTCGAAGCCATTCGAATTCTTGCAGTAAATAGGTGGTAAGGATTCGCGAATTCAACTTATCAGGAAGTTCGTACTTCTATTTATATACATTAAAAACAAGTATTTTCAAACTGGAGTGTACCAAAAATCATGGTACATGGTAAAAAAATTAAAAAATACAAATGAGTTTTAATCATATAAATATCTAACTCATTAGTTTCATCAGTTTCCTGTAAAATACTACTTCGAATCAATTTAAAGTCTCTCACACAAGTAGGAAATGTTTCATGAGTTTAACCACAATTAAGGAAATGTCTTAATCAATATTGAAGTAGACGAGTAATAATAATCTTTCAATGTTTCAAAAGTCATATACATTAAGTAAGAAGATACTTATTTGCTGATAATATTGACACAATTTAAGGAAATAACAATACGTTTCCGATATCGCTGATACCGCGCTTTTCAACTTTATTAATTTACCCTGAGTAACAGATTTACGAGGAAGAGTAATGACTCAATGCGCAAAGAACAAGCGATGAGAAAATTTCGACTTGTCTTCGACGATTAAATCGAGATTACGAAACGACTGAACAAATGCGACCAACTATCGTCCGACGATACGAACGGTCAACGAATACATTCGTCCACGAACGTGTCACGTACTTTTTAGGGTTGGTTGGTGAAAATAAAATATAGTTGAGTCGTAACACAACAATTAACTTTGTTTTAATCAACCTTTATTGTGAATTCACCAATCACAATGTAACACGCACTGAATTAGCGTAAATCACAATTCACTCCAACCACGTTATGTAAGACTTAGTTACAACAATACATTAAGTAAGCGACTTATAAGGGTAGAGACCGATATAGATATGTTGACTATTCTAAGGATACAGAATAAGTGAAGTTTTACTGACGATACTGTGTCTGAGGAAAGCTAGGGGTGGGTGTGTCTAAGGACGCGGGACTATCGGATTTGTTGATGACAATTTTGGTTAAGGAAGTGAGGGTAGTAGACACCGTCTCCGATTGGATAATAAGAAGGTTGGTGGACCAGGAGGGGTTTTAGCCGCCCTCGCGAGAAAGTTGCCAACGGAACATACCAGATGTGGAGAAAACCAACTTTCTAAGCTAACACGTGGTAGACAATAAACGTAAAGGGAAATTTAAGACAGGAAATACTCGCTTGGTCCGAAGGACCTTAACTATAAAAATGCCAAGGCCCCCTGGTGGGCACTTAAGACTATTGAGGGTGCGCGCCAAGGATATGCAGACATCTGGGTGCCATCCTGTCCGTGGTGTGTGGCCTGGTCTCTGATGTGAATTGACTTTACAGAAGAAAAGTTGTTTCGTTTTAAAGGAAGTGCGAATATTAACGTGCGAGCAGCTGCTTATTGCAAGGAAACGATTAAGGTCATCGCGAATTCATAACTCTCGTTCGTAATTGAAAAATTGTTTATCGGGTATTGTATCGCGTAGTTTGGACTTTACGTGTTCGAAAGCCGCCTATATATAGAGATTCGTGTACAGTCGCGCAGTTACTCCAAATTGCAAGTTTCAGTTGATACGAATATGAGTATACGCGAAATATCCGCTTCTCTCAGCAATCGGTAGGTATAAATTTGGTCATTAATATCAGTGGTTTTAATTCTGTCATTATTCAAATAAATTCGAACAGATGCACAGAATTTATTCTTGCTCAATAGTCGAGTCATTGTGAAATCTCTACTTTCCTTACTTATGGAACTCCTATTTTCGAAAATATCGTTTTGTTTTTTTTGATAATAGCAAATAGTATTACACTTAGATTTCTAAGGAACTAAATCTAATTGACTAAAAGGACTAAAATATAATTGAAATTAACTTGTTTATATTACTTCCTAATTTTATAGATACATTCTAGTAGGATAAAAACTGTTGTAATTATCGATTCGAATATAGTTAATGCTAAAGAAAACAAAGAATTACTTTCAACAGATAAATCAACTTTTAAAGAGCACCATGAAGAACCGGTTGATAAGTGCAACATTTGTCAGCAGTGTTCTCTTTGCGATCCTTCTCGCCCACCTGCCGGTTACTTTATCGAGTTTCGAATCGATCGAGGACCTTCTGCCGATAATAGGCGCAGGGATCAAAATATTGTTAGAAAACGTTGATCGCCAGTTGAAATGTCCCGTGTTTCACATTGCTGTAGACAATAAATGCGTTCTGATGGGTTAACGTTCAGAGCATTCAAATTTATATCATGAACACGTACATTTACGT
Source organism: Bombus vosnesenskii (assembly GCF_011952255.1). NCBI lineage: Eukaryota > Metazoa > Arthropoda > Insecta > Hymenoptera > Apidae > Bombus > Bombus vosnesenskii. The sequence continues at coordinate 28,193 of NW_022884324.1, read as the reverse complement.
TTCTGTTTCTTCCGTTTTCGCTCTTCGACATTCGCTTTGAATCTTGATCGACATCGATGCCGAAAGATTCAATGACCGTCGATTACTAGCTCACTGAATCTGTGTATTCAGGATTTTGTTTACTGTCAACTTGAATTATAAAGAATGTATTGTAATAAATAAGGCAATGAAAACGTTGAATTGATTATAATTTTGCTGCAAAATCCACTTAAATTTAGATGCGAGTGTTTAGAAGAAGAGAAATGTTTACAACTACGCACTTACCTACTAAAATTCAGTCTCCTTGTTGATTTAGAGATGATTTGACTTCAAAACGAAAGAAAGACACGTGTCTCGTTACTAGCGAAGAGTCGTAGAACATAGAATATATTAAAAGGAACAAATACTTTATAATACTAATTATGCTATTAATACCAATAACTAGAGCTCATCCATAATTCTAACGAATTATTGTTGAAAATTCTCGAGGTACATTATGTTAGGGAATATGTACGAGACACATACACGATACATCAAAAACGATTGTAATACTTGAAAATGAGAATTTAGTTCTTTTTACTATTCGGGCACCAGCAAGCTTGGTTAAGGTCGTCTTGTCCATTTCGACGACCAACCGATACCTGTGAAACTTTTTCTAATTATTTTTTTGGGGTTAACCAAACTATCGTGCATGCTCACAGTTGAATGAAGAAAAATCAGAATGCGAAGCAGTCTTGGCAGTTGAAGGACCAAAGGTCGGTTTTCCAGCGCCTGCATATCAGAAGCGCGTTGATGATTTTAGTCGTGGATCGTGCTGATCTTTCTAGCGTTGGTCACGTTTTCGTGCGTATTTTCTGTTTCTTCTAGAGTTTAATTGGAATCCGTAGATTAAATCCAGTTAGCGCCAGTTGTTGAGTGCGAATGGGAGGCGGGAATGATGCGAGAAATGACATGCACGATCCTTGTACGATAACGATGTATGTTTATTATTACAAGCTTATCTCTAAAGTCTGGGTGAACTATCCTCCACTCAGCAAAGTTATTACTAATATCAACAAAGATTATTTGTGTGGTTAACAATGTCCCTTTACTATTCTAAAGTGGAAATAACAAATACACAGCACCCTTCGAATTTGACCTACGAAACGCATTTTTTTCATCCTTGACTAAATTCGCGATTATGTTATTTCGATCCTACCGACGATATTCGATATATTTCGAGGAGTCTCACTCAAGATATCGCACGCTAAAAAATAAAAATTGATTTTACATCGAAAGGGCTACTTTTAGAACTATGTCGATATTTATTTCTCCCGGTCGGCACTATAAGCCCTTTGAGTATCGGACACCTTTTTACACAACCTGTATACGTCAGTTAGCTATCACACTTGAAACGATTACGGAGAAAACATAATGTTCGGAATCGCAAGCTTTGAAATAAAAAAATAAAATATGATCGCGGCAATAATACGCTAAATTGTACGTACACAGTAGAACCTCGATTAGGAGAGAAAGAGGGAATTTTTACAAAGATTAAACTGCATCCGTTTATTCGCATCTTGTCCGCGTTTGCCCAGCCACAATTTTCATTTGTCTACCCTTCAACAGATATTATCGCCAAATGTTCAATAATGTGATAATTTCGGTATAGCGTATCACACTAAATATTTAGTTACAAGAAGGCCGAACAACGTCACGTTGATCAAACTAAAGGAATATAAACGGAATAATACAGAAAAACTTGGAAATTTTTGCGAGCAATCGTTGCAGCATTTGATTCAGTGAACACACGATAAAAAATAATAATATTCGTTCCTTTACAACAAACGTAAAAACAGGGGCATGTCACATAAAATGCATAACACATACTGCTCGATATATGTGCTACCTTATTACTATTATCCCATAAATACGCCATCTAATCGTATTTTCAATACAATTTTTATATTTCTATAAATGTTATTGTGGTTGAATGTATTTTAACCGCCTAGGGATTTTTAATTACACACAATTTTCGGCTAACATCGTCGTGTATCGTCCACATTTCTGCTGTATTACAACAATAAACTATAAACCGTCCAAGCGTATAACCTTCTTTACAGCGCCATCATTTTAAATCGGAACAATCAAACAGTTTACACTGAAACACTGCGAATGTTACAGCGGTTCATCGTTACAGAATGGCTGAGCTGTGAGAAACAAGAACGATTGCCGCAGAATATAAACGAGACAAAATATAAATTGATATAAGATGCAGTGAAGCAAATCAGTCGCAGGTCATTCGTTTTATCATTTCCTGACGTCCATATTAGAGATTTTATTAAAAGTTAAAAAGCTGAGGTAGACTCGTGATTGTACTGATTTTGAATTAGACATTACAGTCCTTCTAATTTTCGTCAGAAAATAAGCTTTTCTTACGGATGGAATACTTGACACTACCGTTGCAACGAACAATTAACGACCTGGTACGTTTCGTTCTAGATAAGCGACCCGCATATTGCGATTACAGATGGCTGTATTAGCATGTACATTGTCAGAGTAATCAACAGTCTCAATTTAAACAAGATAGATTTTTTTATATAAAAAGAGCAAGAAACGACAATACAAATGATTCATTTTGATTACTATGTTTTATATTGTAATACTTGCATGTTACTATATCAGGTAGATATTCAAACTGGTAAACACTACACATGCAAGGATATTCTCGAAAAAAGCACAATATTATCTGTTGCTTTGAGAAATTATGGAATCAAGGTGGAAGACAGAATCTCCGTTGCAGCTGAAAACCATCCACATTACGTGGTATCGATATGTAGCACGTTATTTATCGGAGCTACATTTGCACCGTTGAATCCAGCATATACAGAAAGTAAGATATTCTCCAAGCAGCTTTTACGAATTATTTTATAATAACAAAGAAATTAATTTAATTAAAAGTACGTGCGTGTTTAATATTATAGAAATTTAACGAAGGCAGAACGTAAAAAGTGGAAAGAAAAATTTGCTCTTCTTTTTTGGAAACTTGCATGTTTCTGATAACTCCACTGATTATGCCATATATAAGTTAATGAAATCGAGCCTCGACTTTATTATTTGCCTCGAGTTTATTATAGAATTTTACAACTACTAGAAACAGAGATCATAAATTAGATACTTTAATTAAAGACTAAATTTATTTACATTACATTTGCAGAATTAACAATAAAAGTCTAGAAACAGTACTTACTCTAACACCAAGTTTTATAATGTAGTGTAAACAATAATTGTTAATATTAAATTGTTAAATATTGTGTATATAGATGCGGAAATTAATAATCACTTATATTCTCAATATGCGTTACTCCGTCACCTTTTAGAGATACAAACAATACTAATTTTTAATCGTATACGATTAAATTGTATTTAACTACTCCGAATATCTTCTCAGAGTAAACATTCTACGAAAAATATGTTATTTCAAAGAAAGTTGTTTCAGCCTCTCCTTGCGGAGACGGATATCGGAAAAAGCTTTTGTAAGGCTCTTCGAATATTTCTAGATCTTTTGTAAAACTGTCACCTTGTTACGCGGAGTGGTTAAGTTACGCGATGCAGCATATGCGTTATTTAATCATATCTAATGCAATTTTTTACGTAGGAGAATTTACGCACATGCTGGAAATTTATCAGCCACGGGTGTTGTTTGCATCGCGACGCACTGAAAACATTTTGGCGAAAATTGCATCTACTGTAAGCTGGAATATGAAATTAATCGAATTGGATGATAAACCTCTTGATGGAAATATAATAACCTGAGACAAGGTTTTGGAAAAATATCAAAGTATCACGGATCTCTATGCGTCTTCACCGGTGCAGATAGATCATAACAGGAAAAGAATGGCAGCTATTTTATGTTCTAGCGGTACAACAGGCCTTCCAAAAGGAGTAATGTTGTCTCATCGAAATTTGTTACTTTTCATCCAAAGTCTAAGGTAAATATATTAAATTAATATACACAATGTATCCGGTTGATCTAAGACCACACATATATTTCGAGATTTATTTTTCATTTATGTTAAATTTAAATATATATTATTCGTTTTATATGATTAACAAACCATTCTTTATTCAAATCAACTATATAATATTTTCTCTACTGTTGTGCCTCTTAACTCTTATCATTCTAGTTGAAATTATAAATATTCGATTCAATTGCATTTTGTTCTTAATCGAAGTGCCCCAGAATCAATGGATATTCGACGTGGAGACCGAATACTAGTTTTCTTGCCATTATTCCACGGTTATGCGTTCGGAATGATGAATACGGCAATAAGTTGCGGTGCAGCTGTGTACATAATGCGAAATTTCAAGTTAGAAACATTAATCAGTCCCGTAGAAAAATACAGAATTACGCATACACCATTGGTCCCTCCAGTTTTAGTTGGTCTTGCGAAGCATCCAATGGTGCCAAATTGCGATTTCAGCAGCGTGAGAGAGATCGTTTCCGGTGCGGCAACGCTTCCGCCGGATGTAAGTTTTTCGTCCAAACTACCTAACGCAATACGTTATAACGGTATACTATATAACGTAATAAGTTATAACGTTATACTATATAACGTAATACTTTATTACGTTACACTATTAATACGTTATAACGTTATTCTATGTAACGCCATACGTTATAACGTTACACTATATAATGTAATACGTTATTACGTTATACCATATAACGTTATACTACATAACGTAATACGTTATAATGTTATAATATATAACGTAATACTTTATAATGTTATACTACCTAACGAAATACCTAATAACGTTATACTATATAATGTAATACATTATAACGTTATTCTATATAACGTAATACGTTCTATAACCATATAACGTTATACTACATAACGTAATACGTTATAATGTTATAATATAAAACGTAATACTTTATAATGTTATACTACCTAACGAAATACCCAATAACGTTGTACTATATAATGTAATACATTATAACGTTATTCTATATAACGTAATACGTTCTAATGTTATACTACCTAACGTAATACGTTATAACGTTATAGTATATACCGTAATACGTTATAATGTTATACTACCTAACGTAATACGTTATAACGTTACTGTATAAAACGTAATATGTTATAACGTTATATCATATAACGTAATACGTTATAACGTTATTCTGTGAAATGTCATACGTTATAACGTTACACTATATAACGTAATACGTTAACGTAATACCATAAAACGTAATACGTTATTACGTTATTCTATCTAACGTAATACGTCATAAAGTTATACTATATAACGTATACGTTATACTATACAACGCAATACGTTGTTGTGTTATACTATATAACGTAATACGTTATAACATTATACTATAAAACGTAATACGTTATAACGTTATTCTGTGAAATGTCATACGTTATAACGTTACACTGTATAACGAGATACTTTATAACGTTGTTCTGCGGAACATCATACGTTATAACGTTACACTGTACAACGTAATACGTTATGTCGTTATACTATATAACGTAGTACGTTATAATGCTACACTGCCTAACGTAATTCGTTATGACGATATACTATATAAGGTAATAGGTTATAAAGTTATTCGATAAAACGCAACACGTTATAACGTTATACCATATAACGTAATACGTTATAACGTTATACTGTATAATTTAATACTTTATTACGTCAATCTATATAACGTAATACGTTATAATGTTATTCTATTTAACGTCATACGTTATTCCGTTACACTATATAATGTAATACGTTATAACGTAATACTATATAACGTAACACGTTATAACGTTATACTATATAACATAATACGTTATAAAATATAGTATATAACGTAACACGTTATAACGTTATTCTATATAACGTTACACGTTATAACGTTATACTATAAAATGTAAAACGTTATAACGTTATACCATATAGCGTTGTACTATATAACGTAATACGTTATAACATTATACCATATAACGTAATACATTATTACGTTATTCTTTATAACGTAATACGTTATAATGTTATACTGTATAACGTAATATGTTATAACGTTATTCTGCGGAACGTCCTGCGTTATAATGTTACTCTATATAATGTAATACGTTATATCATTAAACTACATAACGTAATGCGTTATAACGTTATACTATATAACGTAATACGTTATTACGTTGTTCGCTATAACGTAATACGTTATAAAATTATACTATATAGCGTAATAAGTTATAACGTTATACTATATAACGTAATACGTTATTACGTTATTCTATCTAACGTAATACGTTATAAAGCTATACTATAAAACGTAATACGTTATAACGTTATACCATATAGCATTATACTATATAACGTAATACGTTATAACGTTATACCATATAACGTAATACGTTATAAAATTAAACTATATAACGTAACACGTTATAACGTTATACTACCTAACGTAATACGTTATAACGTTATACTATATAACTTAATACGTTATAATGTTATACTACCTAACGTAATACGTTATACTATATAGCGTAATACGTTATAATGTTATACTACCTAACGTAATACGTTATAACGTTATACTATATAACGTAATACGTTATAACGTTGTACTATATAATGTAATACATTATAACGTTATTCTATATAACGTAATACGTTCTAATGTTATACCATATAACGTAATACGTTATAATGATTTACTACTTAACGTAATACGTTATAAAATTATACTATATAACGTAACACGTTATAACGTTATACTACCTAACGTAATACGTTATAACGTTATACTATCTAATGTAAAACGTCATAAAGTTATACTATATAACTTAATATGTTATAAAATTATACTATATAACGTAACACGTTATAACGTTATACTACCTGACGTAATACGTTCTAACGTTATACTATGTAACTTAATACGTTATAATGTTATACTACCTAACGTAATACGTTATACTATATAGCGTAATACGTTATAATGTTATACTACCTAACGTAATACGTTATAACGTTATACCATATAACGATATACTATGTAACGTAATACGTCATAACGTTCTACCATATAACGTAATACGTTATAATGTTTTACTACCTAAGGTAATACGTTATAACGTTATACTATATAACGTAATACGTTATAACGTTATACTATATAACGTAATACTTTATTACGTTATACTATACAATGTAATACGTTATAACGTTATTCTATATAACGCCATACGTTATAACGTTACACTATATAATGTAATACGTTATTACGTTATACTATATGTAGTATCGTGGACGAAAGGCCTAAGAAATATCGGGCGAACTATGAACAATGTCGCGGTGAGCCGAGGCGTCGTCGGGCCCATCATTGTGTCATCGGTCTTTTCATGTGCATACTTTCGTGGAAAAGACCTACGTGACCCTGGCCACGAGCGCCTGCAGAACACGTGTGCGGTGGGCCTAGGAAAAAGACAACAGAATGCGGCAACGGCCAGAGCGTTAGTCGAAAAGCAGAGAGCGAGTCGAGAAGCAGAGTGCGAGCTGAGCGGAGACAGAGGTTGCGAATGGCGTTGCCGAGAGAGTGTGGATTGCGCTGTTTTCTGTGCGTTTGGCGTGAATAGTTCAGGTTGTACAACAATCGTCTTTTTCTGTCTGATTTACATCTCTATTGTCCACTCTTTGTAAACACATTATATCACGATATTATATATATAACGTTATACTACCTAACGTAATACGGTATAACGTTATTCTATAAAACGTAATATGTTATAACGTTATATCATATAACGTAATACGTTGTAACGTTATTCTGTGAAATGTCATACGTTATAACGTTACACTATATAACGTAATACGGTATAACGTCATACCATAAAACGTAATACGTTATTACGTTATTCTATCTAACGTAATATGTCATAAAGTTATACTATATAACGTAATACTTTATTACGTTATACTATATAACGCAATACGTTGTTATGTTATACTATATAACGTAATACGTTATAACATTATACTATAAAACGTAATACGTCATAAAGTTAAAGCATATAACGTTATTGTATATATCGTAATACGTTATAACGTTATACTATACAATGTAATACGTTAGAACGTTATTCCATAAAACGTAATACGTTGTAACTTTATACCATATATCGTAATACGTTATAACGTTATTCTGTGGAACTTCATACGTTATAACGTTACACTATATAATGTAATACGGTATAACCTTGTACTACATAACGTAATACGTTATAACGTTATACTATATAACGTAATACGTTATAATGTTATACTACCTAACGTAATACGTTATACTATATAACGTAATACGTTATAATGTTATACTACCTAACGTAATACGTTATAACGTTATACTGTGTAACGTAATGCGGTGTAACGTTATACTATATAACGTAATACGTTATAACGTTATAACGTTATACTATATAACTTAATACGTTATTACGATATTCTTTATAAGGTAATACGTTATAATGTTACACTGTATAACGTAATATGTTATAACGTTATTCTGCGGAACGTCCTGCGTTATAACGTTACTCTATATAATGTAATACGGTATAACATTATACTATAAAACGTAATACGTTATAACGTTATACCATATAGCGTTATACTATATAACGTAATACGTTATAACGTTATACTGTATAACGTAATACGTTATAACTTTATACTATAAAACGTAATACGTTATAACGTTATTCTATAAAACGTCATACGTTGTAACGTTATTCTGTCGAACGTCATACGTTATAACGTTACACTATATAACGTGATACGATATAACGTTATACTATACAACGTCATACGTTATAACGTTACACTATATATCGTAATACGTTATAACTTTATACTATAAAACGTAATACGTTATTACGTTATACTGTATAACGTAATACGTTATAACTTTATACTATAAAACGTAATACGTTATAACGTTATTCTATAAAACGTAATAGGTTATAATGTTAAACCATATAACGTAATACCTCATAACGTTATTCTGCGGAACGCCATGCGTTATAACGTTACTCCATATAATGTAATACGGTATAACGTTATACTATATAACGTAATACGTTATCACGTTATTCTATAAAACGCAATACGTTATAGCGTTATACCATATAACGTAATACGTTATAACGTTATTCTATGTAACGTCATCCGTTATAACGTTACACTATATAACGTAATACGGTATAACGTTATACCATATAACGTAATACGTTATAACGTTATACCATCTAACGTAATACGTTATAACGTTATAGTATATAACGTAATACGTTATTACGTTATTCGATATAACGTAATACGTCGTAACGTTATTCTGCGGAACGTCATGCGTTATAACGTTACTCTATATAAGGTAAATCGATATAACGTTATACTATATAACGTAATACGTTATTACGTTATTCTATCTAACGTAATACGTTATAAAATTATACTTGTCGGAGATAAGGTGACACCGGTGCCTTCCCTCTGAAACCTCGGGAAGATCCATAGAAACATTGTAATTAAAATCTACAGTTGTAACTAAACGATTTGCCGTCACTCTAACCAATTGTATTTGTTTAAGTCTTGTGACAATGAGCTTGGGCTCAATTCGACAATTAGTCGCCGAACGTGGCGGCGTTCAACGGGACGAACTCTCCATTTAACAAAGGCATTGAGTAATCCTATAGCACTCCAAAAGAAAGATTCGTAGCGGCACTTGGCAGTAAACATTCCAACGGTTTCTGTCCCGTAGCTTGCCACACGCAGGTCCTATTCGCCGGGCAGGATGTTTACCAGATGTAGACGCGTCTCCACAGTACGTGATCGACTAGCACGAGGACCGTCATAAGCACTAATATGTAGTTACCTAAAATCCTTCAACAGATACACAGTCTTTGTCCCAGTTACGGGAAGACAGGAGAGACCTATTTTTCCACGAACGACGTCTCCCACTAGCAACCCTCCCTCAAGGGCAGCTAGCATCCTTTTCTAACTACCGATATGGAGATTGGCCAATTAGCAGCAACGTCAATTTCCGTTACTTTCCGAACGTAGGATATCCCCGACGAATCCGATGATCTCGTGTCCTTAGACACGCCCCATCATAGTTTTCCTCTGAGGTATCACCGGGACGGAAAGTCATTCTCTCTTGCGGTCTCATCGACAAAAAGGATTTACTCCTTACGGTCAGCGAATATTGACACAGAATTCGACTTAGACATTTGCGAGTGCGTACGACTACCGTCCCGTTGTCCGCGGATTCTTTATTGAACCTAGGATCATTGTCATTAGTCTCTCGAGTATCTAATTACCACGGTTACTTGTCCGGTTCTATGGTAATCGCATTTGCACCAGTCAATGTCTTCTCTATTGCATAACGACAATGTGTAATCCAAATGAAGATTCGTGTCACGCCCCTAACTTTAATTCTAATGTAAACCCGAAATTTAATCGGGTTAAAATTAGAATTTAAGGCGCGTAACGATTGTTTGTTCGACCAATCGCGGGGAGACGTAGTCGCTAGGAGAGACGTCAACGGGAGTCGTAAATTCCCGTTACGATTATGACAATCGACACCACGACTTGATCGATCCCCTGATTTCCGTTGAGATGATAGGGGTGATTGAGTTTGTATAACACTATGATTCACAGAATTATTAATTATATATTTCCAACACTTAGATTACACTGATGAGCATAGATAGATAGATAATCACTTATCGCACGAAGATAAGATAGATATGTACGTTAGAGCAGGGCTCTTATAATTGGATTTAATGTATTAGTGGACGTAGCACTATAAGATATTTAGCAGAGGAAATGTATGCTCGACAATACCGAGACCGACTCTCGCGTTATGCTTAGACTGCCCCGATAGGCATTAGCGTTACTACTTAGTAGTTGACTTTTCCAACGATGTAGAAGAAGTGAAGTTGAGTGACGATGCTGTGTCGGAGGAAAGCTAGTGATGGGTGTGTCTAGCGCACGGGATCATCGGATTTGTTCATGACATTTTAGGTCAGGAGGTGAGGCCAGTATACATTGCCTCGGATTGGACAAACGAAGGTTGGAGGACTAAGAAGGGCCTTAACCGCCCTCGATAGAAAGTTGCTGGTAGGAAGCATCGTACGTGAGAAAAGCTAACTTTCCCGTGTCAAGCCGTAGTAAACAATAGTCTTTGGAAACTGATTTAGAAAAGACATTTGTTGGGTCTGAAGGACCTTAGCAGGCAAGTGACTCGGGTGTATGACGGGTTCTTAAGGCTATTGAGGGTACGCCGTACGGAAGAGCGGACATCTGGTGTCCGTCTGGCCCGCGGTGTGTGACCTGGGCCAGGCAGAGAGTCGCCCGGCGTAACAACGATTCTTCGATTGAATTAGCCATCGTTTTACACAACAGAGATTATATTTACGCGAATATACAAGATTTTACAAAATATTATGAATGTTGAGTTTAATGAATGATAAGATTAACAAACGATAAGTTTAACTAACGATTAGATTAAAGAATAATAAGTTTAACGAATAATAAGAGTAACGAATAATATGTTTTACGAATAATAAATTTAACGAATATTGAGATTAACAATTAATAGGTTTTACGAATAATGAATTTAATTAACACTATTAACAATGTTCCTGGGTTCAAACGAATCCACGGTCTACGGGATAACTCTTTTCTATGCGTAGAATGATTTTTAAACACAAAAATACGATTGCTGAGACACTCGGTAAATTGCTCGATGTATCACTTTCCAAGGCGATCACACGAATGAATATCTGATGAAAATCTTTTTCGCTATACGACTGCATTTGTTTGTTATATGCTCGCTGGAGACATCGAGAAGTTTCCAATCGTTGTTGCTAGGCAATTTCTGTCAAAAGTTTGTTGTATACTCTTTGGAAACATCGAGAAAGATCCAAACGCCGTTACTAGGCAGTTTCTGTTTGGAGATTGATTCCTAATACGTGTGTCCCATTATATCGACATCTTTAAAGTACAATTCTATGTGATTTCTAGGGAGAACAATACAACCGATCCACACCTTCGTCACGCAAAACGTTTATCCCGTGACCGTGGCTACGTTCGGCGACCAGTTGTCAATTACAGAATGGCGACCAGAACAATTACAAATGACAACAATTGCTTAATTACAGCTATGATAAAATCTAGGCTAAAGCATTAGAAGATTTTCCCAAAATTGCAAAGGGAAGGCTCTGGTTTTCCTTTCATCTCCGACATATATATATGACGGGTTTACATTACAATTAGGGTTAGGGGCGTGAAACGAATCTTCGTTTGGATTACACGTCGTCATTATGCAATAGAGAAGACATTGGCTAGTACAAATACGATTATCATAGAACCGGACAAGTAACCGTGGTAATTAGATACTCGAGAAACTAATGACAATCATCCTAGGTTCAATAACGAATCCGCGGTCGACGGGATGATAGATGAACGTACTCACAAAATCTAAGTCGGACGCGTAATATTCACCGGTCGTAAGGGGTTACGCTTTTTCATCGATGAGATCGCGAGCGGGAATGACTTTCCCGTCCCGATGATGCCACAGAGGAAAACTATAATGGGGTGTGTCTAAGGACACGAGATCATCGGATTCGTCGAGAAAAGCCTTCGTTCAGAAAGTAAGGGAAATTGGCGTTGCTGCTAATTGGTCAATCTCCATATCGGTGGTTAGAAAAAGATGTTAGCCGTCCTCGAGGGAAAGTTGCTAGTGGGAGACGCCGCTCGTTGAAAAATAGGTCTCCCCTATTTTCCCGTAGTTGGGGCAAAGACTGTTTGCCTGTTTGAAGGACTTTAGTTGACTAAATCTTAAGATTTATAACGGGCCCTCGAGCTAGCCGAACATGTACTGCGGAGACGGATCGACATCTGGCAATCATCTTACTCGAAGAATAGGGTCTGCATGTGGCGAGCTACGGGACAGAGACCGTTGGAATGTTTACTTCGAGTGTTACAACTATTTCCTTTTTAAGGAGAGCTATAGAATTATTCCATGCCTTTGTTAGACAAGGCGTTCATCCCGTGACCGCGGCTACGTTCAGCGACTGACTGTCGTCTCGAGCCCAAGCTCATTATCACAATTCTCGAACAATTACAATCGGATTGAATAACTACATTTGTTCAATTACAGCTATAGTAGACTCTAGGTTTCAATGTTGCGGGATTATACAAAATTCCAAAGGCTCCGGTGTTCTTTCATCTCCGACATATATATGGAATGTTGTAATATTTTCGGAAATCAGGCGATCGATTTGTGAAAACTCAACAATCGATTGTCTAAGTCTTCTCTTTCTCCTTCTGGCTCTTAACTTGCTTTTTTCTTTGTTCAATCTTCGCTTCTCCAAGTCCTGTTTTATTTTCTATCCCTAGTCCCCGTCCTCCTCTATTCATATCGTTCGACCGACTCCCAGTAAACACAGTGAAAGTCAAACCGTCGGTTGATATTCTAAATTCTATAGAATTTACATATATATAATGTTTATTGCCTAAGAAAAATATAAATTACATATGTGTATTCACAATAAACAACGAATTTCTATTTGAAAGTTTTTTTTTATTTATTTATTTGGATTTTACAATTTGTCCAGTAGGACATTTGGTAAAATGTTGTAGCTGTATACTAATATAACATGTGGGTGGCTACCCCCAGCGGGGTACCGCCATCGTGTTTGTTGGGTTATGTCCTCTGTGAGATCGGTTGGGTGTTTCCTTTTTAATCTTCTTTTTATGCTTGATGTGTCGACCGTTTCCGCTGCCAGCCGATTTAGGTGCGTTGCTATTCTTTCTCCGTACCTTCTTGCACTTTTGTTGATCTCCTCCTTGACCGTTGGTATTCCCAGGTCTTTCCGGATGTCCTCGTTTCTAACGTACCATGGCGCGTTTACTATTGTTCTGAGTATTTTAGAGTGCGATGCCTCTATTTTGATTATATGGCTCATTGCTGCTGTTCCCCATAGTGTTATTCCGTACGTCCAGATTGGTCTTATGACCATTTTATATATTTTTAGTTTGTTTTCTATGCTTAGTTTGGATTTTCGACTTGTTAGCCAGTACATTTGTCTCCTTGCCATCTGTATTTTGTCTATTGTTGCTGTAATATGCTGTTTCCATGTGAGTCGTGTATCTAAGTGGAGTCCTAGGTATTTGACTTGCCTTGTTTGTATTATGTGTGTGCCGTTTAGTACAATGTTTGGTGGTTTCTGTTTTCGCAGTGTAAATGTAATATGTTTGCATTTATCGGGGTTTGCTTTGATTTGCTTCGCTTGAAGCCACTTTTCTATTTTTGTGATATGTTCTTGTAGTAATGTAACTGCTGTTGCAGGGTTAGTGTGCCTGACTAGTACAGCTGTGTGATCCGCGAATGTCAGTATTTTGCTATTGTTAGTTGTTGGTATGTTGGCCGTGTATAATGTGTATAAAATTGGTCCTAGGACGCTTCCTTGCGGAACTCCTGCCTTGATTTCTTTAGCTTCCGAGTGTGTCTTTTTGATTTTTACTATGAAGCTTCTGTTGCTTAGGTATGATTTGATTAGTTGGTATATCTGCCCCGAGAACTGTTTCCTGATTGATTGTAGTAGGCTAGTGTGGTTTATTTTATCGAATGCTTTTTCGATGTCCATAAAGAGTGCCGTGCAGTATTGTTCTGTTTCCAGCGCCTGTAGGATTTCATTGACGAGTCTTTGCGTTTGTTTTATTGTGGGGTGTTTGTTTCTGAATCCGAATTGGTGATCCGGTATTAGATGGTTCTTCTCTATTATTGGTTTTATCCGGTCGTAGATTATTTTCTCTACTATCTTAGAGAACACCGGAAGTAGTGAGATTGGTCTGTAGGACTTGGTTTCGTGTGGGTCCTTGCCTGGTTTGGGTATCATTATGATTTTTGCCAGTTTCCAAGCTTTTGGAAAGTATTGTATTCTTAGTATTGCGTTTACTATTATTGTGGTTTGTCTTATCGCTTTTGGCGGAAGTTTTTTCAAGATTTGGCTGTTAATTAGATCGATTCCTGGTGCTTTATTGTTTTTTGTTTCCTCAATTATGTTTCTGATTTCTTGTGCGGTTGCTTTGGGTATGGTGATTGTCAGTTGGTGTACTAGTAGTTAGCGCATCCTCGTCCGTATGACTATTGTGGTTGCTATTGTTGATGTTGTGTGGGGTGAATGTGTTGCCTAGGTGGTTGGAAAATTCTTCAGCTTGCTCTTCGTTGCTTCTTGCCCATGTGTTGTCTGCTCTTCTGATTGTTGGTACCATTTTTGTTGTCTTCTTTATTTTTTTGTGACTTTCCATAGGGAGTAATTGTTGTTTTCGTGAGCAGATAGTGACTCGATGAACTTTGTGAACTCGTTGTTGTTGTGCTCTTTTATTTTGTTGTTTATTTATTTTGTGAGTTTGTTTAGGTGTTTTTTTGTTTTCTTTTGTTCTGTGTTTTTGCCATTTTGCTTTCGCTTTTCTTTTTTGTCTAATTTTTTCGAGGATGTCTATTGGAACTGTTTTTGTTTGTCTGTTGGTTGTTTCAGGTACAGTGGTTGCCCTTGCTGCTTCTTGGATAGTTTCTGTGAGTGTTGTTACTGCTTGATCGATGTGTTCAGGTGTTTTCAGTGGGATGTTGCAGCTGATTTTGCTCTCTATTATTTCTTTGAATATTTGCCATTTGGTGGTTTTATTGCATAGCTTCTCTGTGCTGCTGTAAAGTATTGGTTTGTTTCTGTATGAAATTATTATGGGCGTATGTTCGGAGCTAAGCTCGAGGCTGGATGCTATGTTTAGTTTATTTGCGTTTAGTCCCTTTGTAACTGCAAAGTCTAGCAGGTCAGGTATTTTGCTCAGGTCTGTCGGCCAGTATGTCGGTCTTCCTGTGGATAATATATTGAGGTTATTATTTCTGATGTATTTTTCCAGGGTTCTGCCTCGAGGTGTGGTGATTCTTGATCCCCATAGCGTGTGCTTTGAGTTATAGTCTCCCGCTGCAATATACTTGTCACCTAAGTGTCGGAAGTAGTCTTCCCACATTTGCGTTATGATTTTGTGTCGCGGCGGTACGTATACTGCTGACAACTGCAGATGGTTGCTGTTAGTCTGTACGGTAACGGTGGTTGCTTGTATATGTTCCTTACTGACCTGGCTGTGTAGGTGATGTTTAATGTCGTTTTTTATTA
Source organism: Bombus vosnesenskii (assembly GCF_011952255.1). Classification (NCBI taxonomy): domain Eukaryota; kingdom Metazoa; phylum Arthropoda; class Insecta; order Hymenoptera; family Apidae; genus Bombus; species Bombus vosnesenskii. Next base: position 11,976 of record NW_022884324.1, on the reverse strand, counting down.
CTACTGCCGTCCCTCCGTGTACTTTCCCTGAGGGATGCTTGGTGTCGTATATGGTGTAGTGCGGTATCTTTATGTAGCTTTTTATTGTGAGGTGTGTTTCTGAGACGAGTAGTATATCGGTGTTACTGCTGGACAGGAATGTTTTAGTTTCTAGGGCCCTTTGTTGTAGGCCGTTAGAGTTCCAGGCTGCTATTTTAAGGCTTCTTGATATAGGACACGGGTTTCCGCCGTTTGGCTATAGGCGTAGCCGTTCGTAGTTTTCTCTTCCCCACTTGCCGCACTTCTCCGGAGCACTGTTGCACACGCCCGTTTAGCTCGGCTGCTCGGGCAGAACTGTTTGAAGGTGGTTCTGGTAAAAGTGCCGTTACGCGACGGTACGACGTAGCCATACCATATTTTGTGTTGGGTTTACATTTTTAACATTACAGTTTGTAATTTAATTTAAGCCGTTTAAAAACCGTACTTTTACACGATATTGTCTTTTCTTTCTTTTTCCGTCCTGAAAATTTGGTCGCAAAACAGGACAGATCATAACAGAAACATAACAAAGAAAAAACATAAAAGTACTCCTGTACAATGAGTTTTGGAAAACATTGATCGATGAACCGTTAATCTTATAAAGTGGAAAATCATCCAGCAGAGTTTTCTTGTGACAGTTTCTTTTTTAAATTTTCGTCTCGTTCGCCATTATCGCAATCGAATAAATTTTGCTCATTAGATAAATATTGGAATTCACTAGCAGAAAAAGGGCAATTTCCTGGAAATACGTGTATTTTCATCTTTTTTTGCTTAATTCAGTTAAGCAGTGTACAATTATTTTTTACATAACAAACGATAATGCTTAGACTTGTCACGATTTCGAAATGATTCTCATTGTTTGTGCTTATGCTCGGAATAATTGTGCTTAGTAATTTCGTGGTCAATACCGTAATCTACTATATATGCATGAAAGTAGCGAGTTAATTGATTTATTAATTAAAATTTTTAAGAATAAATTATTTTTGGAGCTACGTAAGTCCTTTTCAGAGAAAGTAGGATTTACGCTAATTGGCCTCTGAATCTTCCATAGACATATGTAATAGAAATAAATAAAATTTTTACTAAATAAATAATATACAATTTTCGGGCGATATCTTCTTCCCGCGTTCTAATTATATTTTCAATTATTTTGATTTTTCTAAGTGCACTCTTACGCATCCTTGTATATGCAACCCTTCCCTTATTCCCATTCCTGTTAATATTAGTTGTTTTTTAAAGCTTTTGTTTCATTCATTTTATTAGCTATCATTTTGTATCAAATTCAAGAATTTTCGTTGGCAGAAATTTAAGGTAAATGCATTTTATGATATTTAAGAAAACTTATTCTTGTTATTATTATTATTATTAACAGGTTCCATTTATTCGTTATCTTTCCTAATCATTATTTACTGTTACGATCCGGTTTTGATCTTCGGTATTCGTAACCGTTACTTATTATTCTCGATTTCGGGCCCTAGCTTTCTCAAATTGACGCTTGAATCAAAACTGTAGTTGCTGCCACCAGAAATAGTCGTTAAACTATTTCAATTAGTTCGACTCTCGTTCGTTATTTTCGAACCAAGGCTAACGACTGAATGGAATAGATTGAAAACTTGTCGCGCCTTTCTAAAGTGCAACACTATTTTTAATTTTCAAACTGTCATATTCTTGATATTCTAATTCGTTGATATGACTGTAGGAGTAGCATTAACTATTGTATTAATACGACTGGTAAATAAACTCCACGTTCCAGCTTAGCTGCTGTGGGTAGGAGAGTACTAGCGTGGGAAGGATCAAAGTTTTCTAGGAATAAATAAATAATTTCAATGTCTCGTAACTGGTAATTTATTCGATTTTATTTACTTATATATTTATTATCAAAATTCTGGTCTTAACTCTCTATGTAGTTTATAAAACGAGAATAATTATCGCTTTCCTAAACTATTGGCAATGCAGCCCTAGATCGCGTTCGGGTATAGGTGAGTTCGATGGATAAAACTAATTTCTGTTTGTTCTGTGGTTTCCTAATTTTAAGGTATTCCTAATTTTTTCTAATTTTTTCTTCTTCTCTTCTAATTTCGGGAAACGTTTAGTCAACGTTTTGCACGTTTCCTGCTGGTATAGCCTCTACCTCTACGATTCCTTCTTGCTGTTGGCATTTCTTTTATGTGTATTGTCGATCGCACTTCAGAAATATTGTTGTAGATGACTTTTGTAGACAATGTTTGATCGTGAAATGTATTAGACGAGATTGCACGTTGTTGAAATTGTCGAATATATTTAAAATAATTGAATAAATATGTATGCAAACCATAATCGCTAAGACGCCCGTACAGTGTATAAGTCGCAAAGTAAGATCGCTAATAAATATTCGATAGATAACTGGTTGATAACTCTAGATAATTAAATTCTTTTCGGTTGCGTCCGTTTATTTATGCTGATCGGGAGAGAACCGGAAAATCGAAGTCTTCTACGTTTGACGGTTGCACGAAGCGGCGACATTGTTTTGCCCGGATATTATTTGTTCTTACATTACTTGGAACCTAACGGTCTTGATACTCCGAGGCAAAACAACAACATCATTTAAATTGTGTTCTGACTCATGTGCCGCTACATCACCCCCTACCAGTGATAACGTTTTTATTAAGTTAAACTTTTGAAATATTTACAGAGTTTCTATTTGTCATCGTTATTTTCTTTTTTTTTTTTAATTATCGATACACTCGATCCGACAATTTACGACGTCTAACCGAAACCTGCCGGGAACTGATCGATAAAGCGGACCCTACGTCCGGACCGCGCAACATACCTATTCCTGGAGTTTTCTTCCGCGATTCGATCGCTGCTTGCGCTGTTTTCGTCGTTCGCGTTCGCCTGATCTACCGGAATTAGTATGTCAAGAGATACGGCGATTTTTCCTTATACTACAAACGCCGGTTTTAGACGGTCTGTGGAAACCGTTACGTCGCGATTATTAATTTCGGCGGTGTAATTTTTTCGCCTCTTTTTATGACTTCAAACGTTCCGTCATACGGCGGCTGGAAAGGGCCCCCTATCGCGTCATGACATAAGAAAACATACGGTTTCTAATTCTAAGAAAACGAAAATTTTCTTTTCGCCATGATGCGTGACCGGATGCGGCCTGACCTTCCCCATCCCTTCTTTAAGCCGGTTCGCGTACTCCGAGTTGGCCTGCTGCTCGGTTGCTATGAAAAATTTCGCCGGCAATCGTATGCCGGTGCCGTAAATCATTTCGGCTGCCGTTGTGTTTAAGTCCTCCTTTATCGCGGTTCGAATGCTTAATAATATAATGGGTAAAATGTCGATCCAGTTGCTCGTGTCGAGACACTTTATCGCCGCTTTTAATTGTCTGTGTAGGCGCTCTACCATCCGAGCTATCCAAGTGGAAAGGACGGCCGAAGCAACGGTTGGCGCTTCCATATCGACGATGGGAGTGGCTTCGGGCCAACGCGAGAAACGATCGATACACTTTGGATAATATCCATAACCTTGTGAATATGGCATGACGATAATGTCTAGTGTATGTGTTGGAACCGGCCTTCTAACGTTTTGAACGTTCCGACATGCTAGGATACGTGCCTGGTGACTTTGCAGCGTTAACATGGTATACACTGTCGCGCCCAAGTTCGACAACCTTTATTAATGGACGGCCAGACGAAACGTGTTGTCACCAATTTTTGCGTAGCGCGTATTCCCGGATGGGAAAGTCTATGTAACGACTGAAATACGGCGCGACGTAACGGTCCCGGTACGTACGGTCGCGAGGTTTCGTTCGTGAGATCGCAATAAATTCCGACATCCTGATCGGGAAATGATCTGATGGACGGATTTCCCGATCGCTTCTATTCGTGGTAGAGTATCGGTTACGTTATTGTCTACCCCTTTAATGTGTCGGATATCGGTCGTAAATTGTCCTACGTAGTCTAAGTGTCCAAACTGTCTCGGCGAACACTTGTCGGGATTTTGATCAAACGCGTATACGTTTATATACGCGTATACGTACGCGTAGGGGTTTGTGATCAGTATAAATCGCGAAATCTCTCCCTTCGACAGCGTGCCTGAATCGTTTCACCGCGGTGTACATCGCGAGTAATTCTCGATCGTATGCGTTCTACTTTCGTTGCGCGGGGGATAGCGATTTCGTCATGAAACCTAGGGGCTGCCAAGTATCGTTGACGCGCTGTTGAAGTACCGCTCCTATGGCGTAATCGGAAGCGTCGACCTTCTCCTTGCTGGTAAAGGGATCGATATTCCTGGTCTGTAAGGTTGCTCTGTTGACGAGAGCAGCCACCTCCGTATTGTCACTCAGAGCGGCTCTTAACTTGACCGCCACCTCGTTCACCGCCACCGACCTGTCGAATTCAATGAATATATGGCCGGCTCTCGTTTTACGCACCCCCATAGCTCCTTCCAAGGTGCTCCTAGCCGCCATTATTTTCCTATAAACTTGAAGCCATTCACAGTCTTCTTCAACTTTATCTAGAATGGCTTCCTTCCATCTCCTATTCCTTGGTACGCCTCTCTCTTCGATAACAACCTGCCGGTTGTTACCCGGACGCACCATAGGGATAGCTTGCTCTAAGGGAGCCCTCCTCTCCCTTTTCCTTCTTTCTATCCTCATCCAACCTTCAGAATCCTCACTATAATCCTGTTCACTCCTTACCTTCCTGATTTTCCTCCCACACGCCTCGGCGTATGTGGCCTCTCCTCTTCGGGGCCTCTTAAGTTCCACTACTCTCATTGTTTCAGCCGGCGATACCACTTTCCTTTTAGGCTATCCGCCTTTAGTCATCATCGCTTCTTTCTGTCTGTCTACCCTTCTTTCGATCTCGATAGGCTCTCTTCTTCTCTTTCTCCTTCTAGCCTTCTGCTCTCCACATTGTTCCAAGGAAGACAGGATGCCTTTAATCAAATTTCCTATCTCCCTAATCCCCTCATCCTTATCTTTATCCAACTGAAATTTTTTGACTGAAACATTTAACATCTGCGCTGCACCCGCCAAGGCTTGTATGAACCCTTTCAGCTCAGTCCTGGAGATCATATCGACCCGACTTTATTCCTTCATAATAGGAACTTACACCGAGCCGACCGTACATACTCTTAAACGATGCCGCATCGACGAGGCGAACCACCACATATGTTCGTCGCGACCCGCTAGCGCATGCGTCCTAACGTTACCCATCACGTAAATGGCGTCAGTTCTACACACGTGCGCGTCTTAATAGTAAATTTATTACGCGTATTACCGCTTCACAAAATAACGTCATCGCGAGTGTTATAATAACTCCGCTATAATTAAAGAAACGAATCTTACTCGCATGGCCGCTCGAACCTGCAATATCTACGGCGGATAGTGAAGCGTTCCCGGAAAGTGCACGTGCGTGTTAGTATTTAGTGAATATTAATTAATTCATTATTTCTACAAAGCTCATTATCGCTTATGCATTTCCCGCAACGCGCGAATATCTTACATTACACGTTCCTCAGTGTGCTGTTTGTTCATAATGACAAGGTGAAATACGACAACAAAGTCGAACGCTACCGCTGATATCGCTATATACGCTAATATCGTCGCGTCAGTTATGGCGCGTTTTGACTGGCGGAATCTCTTTTCATATTTAGCCATCAGATATATCGCGATGAAATAAGGGAATACAGAGGTTAGGACAATTATCTAGTTTACTATTCGACGGAATTTTACTGCAAGTAATTTTTAAGTTATTTGTTTCTTGTTACTTATTGTTGTTTATTTGTTTCGCTTTTCGTTAATATTCCAAATTCTCTTTTCTCATCGCCTTTTTAGCACTAACAATAAGCGTTGAGAGTAATCTTGATATGAACAGGATGATCAGAATTTTTACACGAAACGCAACAAGGTTGATTTGTGTTATCCTTACTTTCTTCGATACAGAAATCTGGATCAATACTTGCATCTGGATCGTAATTCATCGTTGAATTTAACGTTGCGACAGTCCGTTGCAATTAGAAGCAACATGACCTAAACGTTAGCAGGTCTTACATTGCATTTCGTTTGTCACATCTAATTTTTGGTGAAAAGTGAAGGCAAAATACTGAAAATCAACCGAAGATCAGAAATTGAAGAAAATATCAGGCTGGCTTTTGACACTAATCTCACCAGGCCCGGTCAAATAACTGGTTTTAAAAGTTGAGAAATCAATTAATCGGAGAATATAAAAATTCACGTAAAGCTAAATGAACAAAAGATATAACGATAAATGTACAATTTTAAATTAGATATTTAAACCAGTCATTTGACTAGGGGTGGTGAGGTTAGTGTTAATTAAATAGTTTAGTAGTCGTTGAGCGACATTTTGAATATTCATTCGTATAATAATTAGCAAAATAACTTTTCTTCGTTGATTCCTCCACCATAATTAATTTCCATTATTTATATCCTTCATTACACATTTCTTAATTCCCCGTTCATTCAGGATATTTCTAAGAATAAAAATCATTAGATCGGTCAAAACTTCAGGTACTACGTCGTGATAATAAAAATGATATAGAGAAAATATCTATGGACTTCAAATTTTCAACCGTGAAAAAATTATTCTCTTACTACATTTTGGACTTAAAAATAAATATCGTTCCACTTTTATTATTTTTATATTAGTATTAAAAGCGAATACGCACTCAAAAAGCGCTTAAGACTTCATCTGCATACTGTGTCATTGCGGAACAGTAATTTTAAGTAATTTTTCACTTTCTCCATGCTGTTGTTTCAATCTTGCTTTGTTTAACGAAATTAAGATTATAAAGTAAGGTAACTAAAGTAATACGTTAGACAAATGTGTCTGTGATGTTGCCAGTAGGGCTACGAATTATTGTACGATATTTGTAAATATCGACGTAGAGAAAGAATTGTGCTGCGCAATTCGAAAGATTCCTGCTGCGTAATTCGAAAGAAAGTGCTTCGTAGAATAGGAATGTTTTTGTTGATGTATACATTTCTTTGTCTAGATCGTTAACTGCGTAGCTGCTTGTGCCACCGGCTCTTGTGTCCCCACTTCCCTCGCCACTTTGGTAGTTGCTATGCGAAACTAACGTACAAGGAGTCATTTAGTCGTCTCATTTCGTACCGATAACGTCGATAGCGTTGCGTCAGGTTTGTAACGTATTATAACCTATTGGTGGCGTCGGTCTTTTATTACTCTAATAATTTAATCCAATTAAATAATCACGCGCGAAAATAATAAAATTTTATGACATAATTTTGTACGCGACGTTAGAGTTCTTGTTCGCCGATTATAATTTTAACGCTCACGGTAATGTGATCCTATTTCATATTCTTTTGAATATTCTTTTTCGGTATTAGAGTCAGTGCATCTCTCAAGAGGACAAAGCTTCTGCAGGAGCTCAAGAATGTAAGTAGTTTTAAATATTGTATTTCAGTTTGTTCTCTTATACAATAAATTTATTATACAATAAAAATGATTGATAATTTAGAAAACTGTAAATGCCCTCTTTAATTGAAATAAAGTCTTAAAATCTTAACATTAAAGTACAATAAAACTGGCTGATACGCATCAAAAATCACTGAATATGTTGTTCTCAAACTTTTATATTAGAGTTCCAATTTACATATTTATTAGAGTTTAGTCTTTATTGTTGCTAAAGTTTCACGTTTGTTATTATGTGTTACCGATTTTAATATCTTATGTTTTGTTATAGACATATCACTACTTCAACTTCGTCATCTTCTTCAGGAGTGTTCTAACAGTGGCACAAAAGCCAAGTATGTAAGTATTTTACATACTTACTTTCAGTTATGTCTATTCTGTATATTTTTCTTTGATCACTATCAATGCAGAAATACAATTTGACTGAAAATTTAGGAGGATAGCATTTTCTGAGGTTATTTTTTCGTTAAAATAAAATAAGAGTTAAAGTCTTAATACCGAGTTATAAAACAAATGACTAACATACTACAGATTATTTTAGATTTTACACATTCATATTAGAGTCTCAGTTTTTATACTTATCAAATTTTATTAGAATTTCAATCTTTATTATTGCTAAAGTTACTAAAGTTAATAAACCTTCATTTTTCATTATCTCCAACTTTTCAAATAGTCAGCGATCACTCATCCTGTTTTGTTTCGTAACAGATTTTTCGCAGTCTGCATTTCTATTATTAGCCTTTCAACGGTTCCTGTCTGATGTTAGTCTCCCGGATGAAATTCGCTGGGATAGCGCAGCATCCACGGTAACGTTCTCTGTTTGTCTGCTTCGAACGGTGAGTCGCATGCATTTCTGTTCTTCTGGTCACTCAATTATGCCGTAGGATAAAAGACCCGAATCGGCACGGGTGACTGGTTGTATTACGTAGAATTCTTTGCGAGCATAGTGAACGCGGGTATCTTTTATACCCGTGAGTAGTAACGCTCTTTATTTCAAATTTATTAGTTTAAGATAGGTCTTCTTGCACAGCGCGATGATAATAATTAGTTTTTTAATAATTAAGTTAAACATATACACTTGAGAATATATTCGCGTTATTTATAAATATGCATGTTAATATTCCGTATGAATATTTGCAAATGGCAAATATCTACACCAATATACTTGATCTTTAGCAATGAATTAATCGTGACAATATTAACCCCTTAACCTACAACTACGGGCATAGCCCGTAGTGCGATGATCGAACCAAACGTAAATATTACGGGCATAGCCCGTAGTACGATGATCGGAACAAACGTAAATATTACGGGCATTCTCAGACATAAATCGTAGGTTAAGGGAATAAGTCGCGTTCGTTTATTTTACTTCTCCTAGAATTTAAAATATCAGTTAATTAAAGCAATAATTTTGAACACTGCTTCTGCATTTTCGATTATGTGCTTTGATAAAGAGATTATCTGAGATTATTTCTTTCTTAGTAATATATTTAGAGTCAGTTATTCCATTTGATCGAGTCTCAGTCTTTTCGCTACCTTCTCTGCAATATTAAAATTTTGTTCTGGTTTATTAAATTAATACAGTAGTGTTACTTAGTTACTATTAAATTAATAAAGTAGAGTTAATCAGAATCAAAGTAGTAAAATACAAAATGAAAGAGCGTTAGTCCGTTAAATAAAAATTACACAAACTAATCATCTTCTCAGATCAGGATTTTCAAGTTTAATCAGTGGAGGTGGACCTGTGGTCGGGTAGACGCGTTTTCGAGTAACCAATCTATTTCAGAGAATTTCATTCGAATAATCGTCGGTAGAACTGGCGCGAATGAAACATGTCATCGTCTCTGCCTTTGCCCGTCGATTTTTCGAATTTCGTGATCGTGATCGCGAGTGGTTTTCGAAACGAACGTTAATATTGCTCGAGCATGCACGTGCGAACAGACAGCGATCGCTATATGATCGTTGTTCATCCATGAGTACTTTGATCAGCTTCCGCGATTTATCTTTTTATTTCACCTTTGTACTTTATTTTTTGGTTTGCTATTTAGAAAGTCTCGAGCTTAGATGTAAGTTTCAGCGGGCATTGCGCCCGAAGGAGGAAGAGGCTATGAGCCGAAGAGACCCGGCAAACTGCCATAGAAGAGGACAACTATCAATGACTCCTCAACCTCTGGATCATCCAGGGCATGGGAAGTCATGCTTGTTACTACTTTGTCACTATGCTCGCTTTTAGTATTTGTAGTAGTAGTAGTAGTAGTAGTAGTTCTTTTTTTGGCCGATGAAAGGGAAGGACGTAACGGGCTAGAGCACAAACTAACCAGACGAGAATGGGTGGAGACAGCTCGGGGAAACGCCAGTTACTTGAGCGATCACCCCAGTTCAAGTACATAATAGTTATATCAACAGTGAAACTATGTCGTTACCGTAATTTTAAAAAGTTATTCTGTTTTAAGGCGTGACGGAATATTAATTAGAGTAACCATACGTAATTACTTTCATTGCTGTAACATTATAATGTAATGGGGAAACCCGATATTTGGAAAAAGAGCGTCCAATATCACTTTTTTAAAGCATTGTCCGCTTTTAATGGAAATACAATAATCGTTCTTTTCGGTGTCATTTTATTCTATATTAAAAATGAAGTTTGCGTAGCATCGGTTTTATAGCATACTCGTAAATATCGCGATTCTATAAACGAAAAGAAATTCTAACTAACTTTGAATATCTCAAAATGATATTGCAGATAACTATTCTATTGTTGAAAGAGATCATTCTGAATGGCAAGATCGTGGCTTGAAAGTTAACATCTTGTCTCTGAACGTGCGTGTCATAAAACGACCTACGAAAATTCTCACAATTTTTGTTCCTCCCGGCGAAACAGTATTGACGTAAAAGAAATTTATCGTGGTTTACGTTTCACTTTAAACGTTAGGATAACAGTGCAAGGATAATAATATAGTAATCTAAAAACAGAAAGCTGATACCTGGTCGAAATAAAATTGTTTCTCAAAAATAGGATCTACTTATGACACGATGTATTTTGCATGAATTGGGACATAAGGGTCAATAACTGGGTCATTACATAATTTTAATGAGAAAAAGCGTCAGGTTTCAAAGCGAGCGTCTTTATGACTTTCGGTCTATAAAACTAAGCAAATCGCGAGAAGTCGCAGCTGCTTTCAGATTCTATAATTGCAGAAATGTATATTATATTGCATGTAGAAAGAAAAGATTCTTTTTAACATATTCCAAAAAAAGTTACGTACCAGCATTCAAAGTATCACAAATTGCACCTGTTATCTAAATAATTAGTCGATTATTTTAATGTGACATTTTCAGTATTTCAAACAACTTGGAACATGACCATTTTGGCGGAAGAGAAGAATGATTATTAAAATTTAAATAAGATCAAATGGAGGAACACTTATCATTCGTACGCATTACAATGTACAATTTACAAAATAATTTTCTTTCTCATTTCTGTCCTAATTTTCTAAACGACGTCTAGGATTTCGTGTATTTAAGCATTCAGTGTTTCTTAATTTTTTACATATGACACATACAGCATGAAGGGTGGGCGCAATCTGGATAGGGTTCAGCATACAGTGCTTGTGACGTTACTAGATTCTGCTGAGTCTTTTCATACACATGCAGCATATCTACATACTTACTCAGAAAATGAAAATTCCACTTTCATAGTAAAATGTTTTAGCAATGTCGATCGTTATTTACAGTTTTTACTATGTCTCCTGCCAACACGCGCTACAAGTAATCCAAGGTGATAAAAATATACGGACTTCGGCGACCGGCCGATTCCGACGTTCCATCGATATAAACAGAAACCTATTTCTTCTACTTCGGACACTTATTACGACGTAAAATTTGTTGCCTACATTTTTATTTACCCTCGAACTACCTTGTATTGGGTGTCGTTGAAATCGTCCCAACACGCTCTGATATACTAGACATAAAAAAAAGTAGGGCAAATAATTAGCAAAAATGCAGACGACCTTAAAATCTTTGAAATCTTTTCACCCACGAAAGATTGTTACTACCACATTATGGCATCCTCCGCGCTGTATATCTTTTGTACAGTATATACAGGGTGGTTGGTAACTTGGTGGTACAAGCGGAAGGGGGTAATTCTACGCGAAAAAGAAGTCGAAAATACAGAATAATCGTAATTGTATCGTTGGCGTCTGTTAGTCCAAATATCCGGTACATTCTATTAAAGTTATTTATTTAGAACAAATTGTGCATATATGACGATAGTGTCGTTTGCAAACAAACTTTTTCGAACTGTTATTTTCTCTTTTATTTACATATGTAACATCTAGTGTATACATCGTGTAATATAATTTTGTATCAACGCGTTCCTAAATTTTGGAATGTAGACCATAAGCATCCACTGCCGATATGCCCAGCATGTTTCAGAAACCTTATTGGTTAATTATTATAATTTCGAACAAGAACAAAGCTGTCATAGCGTAATTTTATAGTTATTTATCTTTCTATT